>NC_036648.1:26485-238008 GCF_002806865.2 Cucurbita pepo subsp. pepo | reverse complement strand
AAAAAAAAAAAAAAAAAAAAAAAAAAAATTAAACTCCCAAAGTCGAGAAAAGCATAGCTATACTCTCTTCCATCACTAATATATTTTTAATTTTAAACTTTGTGTCTAATTAAAAAACTATCTAGTAAGTTTTAAAAAATTTAAATTTATTTTCAACGGAATCTTTAATATGTTGAGAAATGTTAAAGATTTTATTAAGAGTTTAAATTTATTTAACATGGGCTAAAATTTGGTTACGGCCACTGTATTCTTATCGGGCTATAAACTGGCGTCGGCCCATATAAATTAATGGGCCAAGTTGGACGGTCGTTAAATTTCGTAGCATAACTGTTCCTTCCTTCAACATTCGCGCTTCAAATCCCAGAGGTGGCTCGTAGCCGCCTTCAGTGTCTCTTAAAACTTTCCTTCTGCTCCACCCATTGCGGTTCTCCTCTTCGGCTCCGTTTTGCTGTTTCACTGCTAATGTCAACCCGCTGAAGGAGTACCCATTAGAAGATCGCTTCTTATTTCTTTGCCCTTGCAGTTCAGCATTGAATTGTATTCGATGTCGATGCTGGATTCTCCCACATGTTTCGTCGATGCTGCGGCGTCTCACAATACTGTTTTCATTGACACCAGCCTCGGCACTCACTTGGCGATGGCCGTCTCAGACGGTGATATCGTCTCTGATATCAAAGGTAAACTTCTGCTATCTCCTTTTGTTTTTCATCATATTCTTTCTGCGGGTATACTGTTGTAGAGTCTATCATTGCATTCAAGATCGGTTTAGCTATATCTGGTTAATTAATTTTGGGGTAAAGCTTATGCACGAAGGTTGTATATCATTTGAATGAGTTTTGAAGTTTTGGGATGCAAGACTTCGGCGTTTTGGAATGATGGTTTTAGAACACAAGATCTATATTTTCATGTCCAATAGCTGTGAACTTAAATTTTCGTCCTCTGGTTATTTTATGTTCTCTCTGATGCTGTCTGACATTCCTAAAGAGACATTATCAGTGATAGAGATTAAATATAAATTAGTCAAAATTGATTATTTGAATTGAAATCTTGGTATATTTCCATATGTTTTAGTTTATTTCTATGGCTAACTCTTTCGTTCTCTGTCAACATTACTACACTAATTCTTCTTCTCTATTGTTATCATTATTTTCTTAGTTCAAGTGAAATTGAGTCGAATTTTCTCCAAACTCTATCTGTCTATCTGATACGATTAAAATTGTTTGTTATTATTATTATTAATAAAAGATTCTTCTTTAACTAGCAAGGCTGGTCTGAAAACCATTGGTTTCTCAGTTTTCGGCTTTGGGAAATTAAATTTATAAACACTGGTTCCACTTATGAGTTTTTTAGTCGGTTGTCTTCTTTTTAGGGATGCTTTCAGGATTCAAGTCTAATTTTGAAAAAGTAATTTTTGAACATTTTCAGGATTCTTGAAAAAACTGAAAAAAAAACGTTGCAAGAAAATTGTGAGAAAATAGACTCAGTTGTCAAAAATGATATGATTTGTAAAGTGTTTTTATGGTTTATATATTTTACATTTGAAATGACACCTTGATGCTTTTGCACGCAGGAAAGATAGAGAAGGAACATCCACTGTGTTTTCCTCATCTCGGGACCGTAAAAATTCATGCAATTAAGGTGCTTAATTATAATCTGTATACGTGAGCACAATCGATTATATGTACCTCTATTATTTACAGCTTTGGGGATTTTAAACTGACAGGTAACGCGCAAAGGGCACTTCTATCACCTTTCTGACTCCATGTATTTGAAAAGTGCATTTGTTGGCTACAATGACTGCTGGTTTCTTTCTGTTGATGCTTCTATTGTTGATGGTCAGTCAACTGACCCTAATACTGGCAATCTTTCAACTTATTTTGAAAGGGCAGGTGATAGCTCCGTTGATAGAATAAATGTTGCCAGAAATAATCATGGTGGACATGTACCTAACCATGATGCTCCACAATTACAAGACATTGTGACACAAGAATATGTCAATGAGAAAGCCCCTAGTAGAAAAGATTTAACGACTGAGAAGGAAGAAGTTACTCATTCTGTTGAAAATTGCAGCAAACATCAATCGGGCAGGATAAGGAATGGCTATGAAGGCCTCAACGAAACACTGGAATCTTTGCCTACTGTGAAGGTGAATCGTAAAAGTAAGAAGAGAAAAACAAAATTGATTAGTGAACATGAAGTTGTTAATCATACCGGTGATGATAATGATCAAAACCCATTGCAGCAAGTCGTTGGATCTGGTGAAAAATCCAGGGAATATGCACATAATGAAGTTTTCGATCATCCAATCATGGAGAGAAAATCCAATGTAGGTGAACCTGGTCAGGTCTCATCTTCTAATGCTCGTGATGAATCTGAACATGGAAGGACGCTTAAGTTTAATTTATCTGAGGAAGCTGAGGTTGATGACAAAAATTCTAAATCCAAATATCTGATGGATAATACTTCTTTGGTAGGTGCTGCACAGGCTGGGTTCATTGCAAAAAAAATGCCCATGATTGAAATGACAAGTGGAGTAATGAATGGAGTGGAAGGAAACAGAGTTTTTGTTTCTGAATCTAGCAAAGCGACATCTACACCTAAGGTTACTTCCGAGTACTTGTCGGATATGAAACAAACTGCAAAAGTTGTCGTAGGTAGTTTGTCTACTGAACCTGATGATCAACTGCCCAAGACTGGTTCAAGTTATGAGAAGAAGAAGACAAGGAAAAGGAAAAGTAAGTTGTCATGTTGTCCAAATGAGGCTGTTGGTTTGATTTCATCTAGAGTAGAGGATCAACAGGATGCAAGTCGAGAATCTGATATAACAACTGTCCCCAGTCAAGATATTGAGGAGGCATCAATTCCCAACCTCCTGGGAGCATCCAGGAAAAGGCACAATGATTCGAGTGATAAAATTGCAGAAACTTCTGCACCGTCCTTGGTTGGAGAGTCCTGTATGTTTCTCTTCAAACATTCTAATGTGGTTGAATGTTAAATGAAAGATCGTGTTTACAGCTTCACAAACTAGCCCAATAAATGATGGGTTCTGATGTTGATTCGTATTCTTCTTGTAGGTGATGATAAGAACAACATTGAACTTGGCGATGTGCAAAGCATAAGGAATGCGTCTGATAAAGCTGTGTTAGGAGTAAAAGGAATGATTGATTCAAAGGATATTGCCTCTAAAAGCAAGGATCCCGCTGATCTCCAGAAAAGCATTAGTACATCTGAGGATGCCAATAATGTTCGAGGCAATCATCTTACGTGCAAAACCGGAAAGGTTGTTCCAATTCTAGAGGGAAGAGAGTTTCTGCAGGTCACCGATACAAAAGCCTCAATGGTAGAGAACTGTCACTCATCAAGCTGGGATGGTACTGACGCTAATATTAAAGCTGCTGATATTTCTGAATCGGTACATTTAAAGGGAACTACTGAAAACGCCAAGCATGGTAAGAAAAGGAAGATTAAAAAATCTAGGGGTTCAGCAGAAGAAAGACAGATTAATTTAGTCACAGTAGGTGCTGGAGATACCGCACAAGACATTCTTCCAACTGAGCCACAAAGTTCTACTTTAGGTGATAATTCTTGTAGTAAAGCTGAGATTGGAGAAAACAATGTTTCTCTAATGAAGGGAGAAAACACAACTAGTACTTCCTTAATACCTGATGTTGCTGAAAACGCCAAGCATGGTAAGAAAAGGAAGATTAAAAAATCTAGGGGTTCAGCAGAAGAAAGACAGATTAATTTAGTCACAGCAGGTGCTGGAGATACCGCACAAGACATTCCTCCAACCGAGCCACAAAGTTCTACTTTAGGTGATAATTCTTGTAGTAAAGCTGAGAATGGAGAAAACAATGTTTCTCTTATGAAGGGAGAAAACACAAGAAGTACTTCCTTAATACCTGATGTTAGGTACATAGATATAGATAAACCAATTATAAGTAAGGTGGGACCTTCGATGCAAATCAACCAAACTCAAGCAGTAGCAAAAGACATGGATGGGCAAGTGAGAAAGAAAAATAAGAAGAGACCTGTGGCATCAATGAAAAGTACACCAGACCTTCAAGAAGAAAGTATCGGTAATGAGGATTCATTCCCATCAAAGAGAATTGACAAGGAAGTAAAACCTGTGTCTATAGCGGCAAAGAAAACTAAGTTTCCGAAAGCAGATTTGAGGAATGAAATTGAAAAAGCAAATTTGGACTCTACGCTGGTTTCTGAGGTTGAAACTACTCCTAGCATTTGCAAGAAGTCTAAGACAGTTGGGCCCTCCCTCACTCCATCTCTCGTTTCTGAAGGCTATGAAGAGAGGCCTATTGAAGCAAATAGATGTAGCAACACCAGTAAAGATGGTACTACTGTTAATGTTGACAATCACGGTGAAGTTCCTTATAAAGGCGATAAAGTTGGCATTGAGCAAAAGGCTGTCGAACTCCAACACGAATCTGTTGAAGTGCATGTCGACAAGTTGAGTAGAGAGAACAGTCCGGATACTCTGCTCAAATCTAAAAGAAAAAAGAAAAGTCTAAGTGCATGCTCTTCTGCGGTTTCCTTGAGTACGCAGAACAAACAGAAGTCAGATGAAAACACAGAGACTGAGGAACATTGGCAAACTAGCAACTCTAGCGCCCTCAAACTTCATGTTGACAATAAGCTAAAGAAGAATTCAAGAGGTGGGGTAAATTCTCTGCCTTCTAATGAGCATAAGCAGCAAACCTCTGACTCTAATAAAGCAGCTAGGGTGAGGGAAAAAGTTGTCGATTCTTCTCGGGGCAGTACTGAGATATACAGTGAAACTCCTGCTTTACCAAAAGCAAGACCCAAGTTGAAAAACTCAGCAAATATGGCTCAACAGGACCAAAAGCATAGTGGAAGTCAATCTACTGTTATTGGCCATCCTCTGGGTGAACAAAAACCTTCTCGGAGTGGAAAGCAAGATGATACTCAATCACGACGAAAGAACTCGTTGCTTACATCAGGAGGCATATTTAAGGATGCTAGCAGTGATAGTTCTGAGGATGAAGGTGGAATTGCTGATTCAGATGCTAGATCTCCTGATAATTCACTAATATCCAACTTCTCAGACGGTGAAAGCAATGGTAACAAAACACATCACGCTGCGCCAAGATTATATTGTTTTGCATTTCTGTGCTGCTTTTTAGATAGTTGGACGAGTCTATCAAACTTTTGGGCTTCCTTACTTTCTTCCCCCCACCCCATCTCGTTTTCTTTGCAATCATGTTATTGGTTTCTTATTGCTAATATTTTTCTTTTGAACGAATTTTGTTTCAGGATCTGTTGACTTGGAAAGAACAAACACCCGTAGAAGTATGAGAAAGAAAGAGTAAGTTTATGATGAAAAATGACGTTGGTTGTCTTTCCTGATTGAAGATATGTTAAATATGTTAAATATGATATGAGCATCTGTTGTTACAGAAATGTTGTGCATACATTTAGTGTCCTCACTTATATAGATATGCTAAAATGGAAATTACAAATGCCAATTGTCACCTCCTTACTTTGTAATTTTTTGCTTGTCATTTTTGGGTCCAATATATTCAGTTTTCCCTAGTTTCTCCTCGTTAACTTCCAACAAAAAAAAAAAAAAAAGAAAAAAAAACGTTTCCTTTCTGAGTATCTTTGAACTGCAATATTTTTGCCTTTTGTAGTATAGTTTATATTCTCCACCTGTAAACGTTTGTGATCTTGTAACAGGCCTTCAAGCCCTGAGAATATGACCCTTGACATAATCCTTCGAAGTTCAAGTAGGTATAAGAAGGCAAAGCTCACAGCTGTTCAATCACTACAAGATGATACTGAAAGCCAGCCTGTCGATTTTGTTCCAGACAGTCAGCCTAATATTTAGTTTGTTATTGTCATTTACCTCCTCCCGGAGCAATTTTCCAGAATTCATTGCCAAAACCTTCTTGTGCTTGTCTAAGTTTGTTAATGGAGATTGTCAAGATATCAAAATTTTGTGAACTGAAGAAATCACAAGGAAATGAGATCCTTGGGTTCTTTCGATGCTTGCATGATGGTTCCATGCTGAGTCTGTTCTGTAGTACATAACCAAAAATATTATTTTGAAGTAAATTATCAGTGGAACCAAACTCTATGCTTACTTCTTTTAGCACTTTTTTAACGTTGTTTAAGTATGTTAGACCTTTTACGGCAGCTATATGTTTATTGAAGTTGAAAATGTTAAGCAGGTAGCTTTCTCTCTGGTAGCCAATACGAAAACGAAGATTCCAACTTCAAAGACATTCATATACACGGAAAGATATAGCTAATTGTCCAGATGACAGGAGAAACAATGATTGCTATTTGAAATAGATTCATTAACATAATCTGCAATTACAGGCGATTTGTTTGCTATCACATTGCTCAAAACTTGGGATCACTCGGACCTCATCCTGTTGAGCTGATTCAAAGCCGGCTGAAGAATGTTGTACAGCACCCAAAGAATGGCGGGAGTTACGACAAACAGCAGAAGCTGGCCCCTGCTATCACTTGAAGATGCATCGGCAATCATGGCGAGCTCACTGGCAGAGGCATCAGGTGCGTACATGAACCCTGATGCAGTCAACCCCCCTAATCCCAACCCAATTATCACACCCTTGTCACTGCGCATTCTGTTTATCTGGTTGAGTGCTGGCTGTAATATGTTGAACAGAACCCATGCTATGGCCGGGATAAGAGGTAGCAAAAGGGCTATACCACGGTTGTCACCGTCGGCTGCTATATCTGCAATTTGTTGGGCTGCGAAGGCCGGATCTGATGAGCTCAGGGCTGAGAAGACAGCTCCGGCTATGGCGGTGCTGGAGAGAAAGGTTGATAAGTTGGAATGTTCATTGGATTTTGATGAGATTAGTCCTTTCGGCAGGTTCTGGAGAGAGAGGAGGGAGATGGGCTTGGGGATCAGCTTTGGGGTGTTGTGGTTTCTGGTGGAGTTGATGCTTGTGCACTTGACACTCAGCACTGCCATTGTTGCCATGGTAGCTGCCATTGAAGTTGATTTGCTTGTTTCTGCTGAACTTCGCTCTTGATGGCCTCTGGCAGACAGTAGGGGAGATGCAGAATGAAGTAGGAAAGGTTGGGTTTTGGCAAAATGTTTAGTTGTGATGAGATGAGGAGATGGGAAGACAGAGGAGAAGCCAAGTCATGGTAATATTCCAACCAATAAAATTGTTTGGAGTGGATTCTCTCTTATCCAATGGATGGGACTGTGAGTCATAGATCTCTTATTTCCTACCCCACTTTACTTCTCTTATCACTTGAATAACTTGCTTTTCCATCTCTACTTTTTAAACGATTCAAAATAAATAATTTTCATCCCTAACATATTAAGTCGACCAAAAGAAAAGCATGGATTGAGATCTTGATGTTTGATCTTTGAATGAACGAACGCTTAAATTTTTCAACATATGTATAATCAGTGTAATCCATGAGTAAGTTTTTTGGTTTATAATTTGATTGCTCTCGTTCTTTAATACATGATTAATATTCATCTATTAAAAGCTATGAAATGAAATTTAAATTTTATTCTATGACAACATACCAGACCAAATGATAATCTATGTTTTTCCGCTGAAAGAGTAATCACAAGACTATGTTCGAAATATTTTTTATCAGGCATTGTAAACGGGAAGAGAAGGAAAGGATTGTCCAAGTTTATATGAAAATGATGTATATCCATGCTAGAAAATTTTCCAAGCAAGCACGAACATGGTTTCATTGCTGTTCATCAATTTAATTTCCCATGGCAAGCTTGGCTGTTGATCCAACGGCGGTGAATGGATTCTGCGTCCAAGCACTCCACCGTCCTAAACTGTCCAACTTTGTGGCAGCCGTCCACGTTTTCGTAATCCCAGCACCCTTTCGGTTGCCTCCAAGCATTAAAAAACTTGCCCAAAACGAACACTCATTTCGATATTCACTGAAGTTTTTACCAAAGAAGCAACAAAAGCAACAATTTTCATGAATCCCAGTGGACAATCTTCGGCTTTCATCGCTGAAATCCTCCATCCCACCATCCAATCAAGCTGTTACTCGAATGCTACCTCTGCAAATTCGCTGTTTTTCTCCTTGAAATTTGACCCATAAACCCCCTTCCCTTCCTTTTCAATTTGGGGGTTCTTGTGAGCTTCCTTTCTTCTTGTTTATCCGAAAAAAAATGGCTTCCGTCTCATTTTACCGCCCAAATTTTGTGTTCTCTTCATTTCCGAACCGTGTTCCGACCTCAAATCCTCTATTTCATGGAGTCCAATTCCGAGGTTTATCCCACCATAAGCCTTTCCTTCGTGGTTCCCTTGCGGTGGCGAGATTTGGGTTTCAACCCGAGTTCTTGCCTGACCCGGATCACGCCGAGGGCTTTGTGAGAGAGTTATTCGGCAAAGCTGAGAGCGTTCTTTACACGATTGCCGACGCCGCCGTGTCTGCTTCTCCGGAGGATGTTACCACCGCCAAACAGACGGAGGATTGGTTTACGGGGATCACCAATTATATGGAGAGCGTCCTTAAAGTATGTTACGTTTAGCTAATTATCACTTATGAACATCATTGTTGATTTTAGTTTCCTTTGGCCTTGTTTTAGAGTTGGATTTACATAAAGTAGATGAAAATTGAGAATTGAACTTGTATTTGATCTTGTTGGCTTCATGTTTCAGATTCTTAAGGATGGCCTTTCTGCTGTACATGTTCCTTATGCCTATGGTTTTGCCATTATACTCCTTACAGTTCTTGTTAAGGCTGCTACGTTTCCTTTGACGAAGAAGCAGGTTCTTTGCTGAACCAATAACTACTTTTATTCCCATGAATTCGTTTAGTGTTCTTGACTCTTCTGTTGAACTCAGGTAGAATCTGCAATGGTGATGCGTTCTTTGCAACCGCAAGTGAAGGCTGTTCAGCAACGCTACGCTGGGGATCAGGTTCAAACTTTTCTCTTGCTGTAGGATGTATCTCGGGAACGACAGGGAAAGAGTTTACTCGTAATACTTGTTTCTAGTACCAATGTACTTTATGAAGCTATGCTTATTGTAAATTAGCACGATGTTGATAGCTAGTTAGAATTGTCTTCTCAAATTGTGGCATTGCGATTATGATAGTTCTGGCTCATAATCAATGGCGTCGTAACATACCTTTTAGAAATTAGCTGAATCTAATGGTCATGAGAGTGGCAGCCACTTCTAGTCTCCTTTTTAGAAGTAGCAATTTAAATAAGCTGAATCGAATGTTCTTCGCTCTATGATCAAATTTTACTTTTTTAATCTGTCTGCAGGAGAGGATTCAAATTGAGACCGCTCGACTGTACAAATTAGCTGGCATAAACCCACTGGCAGGTGCTAAAATTGTGCCTGTTTTTAGAGATATAGTTACTCTGATAAATTTAGTAGTCAGACGTTGCCTCTTTGTTCATGCATCTGTGTGAATTTATTTGGCTCAGGCTTGGTTCTTATTACACAAATAAGTTTTTGTCATTATGGACAAGCATTGGATCCTTCCTATAGATTATGTTGATATGCTTGGTGAAGTGAAGCTAAGCTACTAGATCGATATTAGTTAAGCTACTAGATCGATATTAGTTCAAGTCATGCATCTATTACTTTTTGTATTTTGCCTAGAAAATGTATGCGAGTAAGTTCATGCATTTGTGAACTGTCATTCTATCCTTGATGGAGGTTTGGTGTGAGATCCCACATCTGTTGGAGAGGGGAACGAAGCATTCTTTATAAGGGTGTGGAAACCTCTCCCTGTTAGACGTGTTTTAAAAACTTTGAGAGGAAGCCTGAAAAGGAAAGCCTAAAGAGAACAATATATGTTGGTGGTGGGCTTGGGTTGTTACAAATGGTATCAGAGCCAGACACCGGGCGGTGTGTTAGTGAGGAACGAGTGCTAGTGAGGATGCTGGGCCCCGAAGGGGGTGGATTGTGAGATCTTACAAGGACGCTGGGCCTCGAAGGGGGGTGAATTGTGAGATCCCATATCAGTTGGAGAGGGGGACAAAACATTCTTTATAAGGGTGTGGAAACCTCTCCCTAGTAGACGCGTTTTAAAAACCTTGAGAGGAAGCCTGAAAGGGAAAGCCTAAAGAGAACAATATCTGCTAGTGGTGGGTTTGGGTTGTTACAAACGGTATCAGAGCCAGACACCAGGCGTTGTGTTAGCGAGGAACGAGTGCTAGCGAGGACGCTAGGCCCCGAAGGGAGTGGATTGTGAGATCCTACAAGGACACTGGGCCTCGAAAGGGAGTGAATTGTGAGATCCCACATCGGTTGGAGAGGGGAACAAAGCATTTTTTATAAGGGTGTGGAAACCCCTCCGTAGTAGATGCGTTTTAAAAACCTTGAGGAGAAGCCCGAAAGGGAAAAGCCCAAAGAAGACAATGTCCACTAGTGGTGGGCTTTGGCTGTTATATTTGGAATATTTGAATCAACTCAGTTATTGCTTGGTATCTCATATGTCAATGTTATCTCGGTTTGCAGGATGCCTACCCACATTGGCAACAATTCCTGTATGGATTGGACTATACAGAGCTCTCTCAAATGTGGCCAACGAGGTGCTCTTTGAATTTGTTCAGAGCTTGTGATTTCTCACTATCGTTTATCCCTAATCTGATCTGATTGCCTAAATTTAAGGGTCTCCTAACGGAAGGTTTTTTCTGGATACCCTCTCTGGCTGGTCCAACCACAATTGCTTCTCGACAAAATGGGAGCGGTATCTCTTGGCTCTTTCCATTTGTTGTAAGTATTTTGGTATAACATGGCATTTGTTGTAAGTATCTAGTGCCAATTCTTATATTATGGTTGCGTCGACTTCTGACCAGGATGGCCATCCACCACTTGGGTGGTCAGATACTTTTGCGTATCTTGTCCTGCCGGTGTTGCTGGTCGTCTCACAGTACATCTCTGTTCAAATTATGCAATCGTCGCAGGTCGGTTGTTTTCTTGATGTTCATCAGCATGTTACTGCCTATAGAGGCATCTTGGCTTGTTTTCATTTATGTTAATTCTCAACTCTTAGTCTGAAAAAAACATTTGTAGCTTACAAGTATAATCTGTTCATTTTGGGTTATCTAACATATCTTGAAGTTATGACATCCAGAATAATGATCCAAACATGAAGAGTTCTCAAGCCATATCGAAGTTCCTACCGTTAATGATCGGATATTTTGCACTTTCAGTTCCTTCTGGTCTAAGCCTTTACTGGTAAGCAAATTTTCCAATCAGGACCATCTGTAGGCAAAATAGATTGGTCATTTCTGGCTCTACTAATTGTTGTAGCATAGTCTCCTTGAAAATTTCAGCATCTCTTATATCTGTCAGATGTTATAACTCAGGCTTACCAATAACATCTTGAGCACAGCTCAGCAAGCATGGCTTCAAAAGTTAGGTGGTGCGAAAACCCCGGACAAACAATTGATTGATGAAATCATGAAACAAGAACAACCCCAAATCCAGAGCCAAGCGCCCAAGTTAGACTCAACCTCGAGTAGCACGGTAGCTCGACAAGAAGAGAAGCTGACAGCAGAAGGGCTAAAACCTGGTGAAAGGTTAGAAGTTGTTTGTTACGAAAAACAAGTGTGGGGTTTAGTTATGACTGGCTTTTTATGTGTTGATAATTTCCAGATTTAAACAGATAAAGGAGCAAGAGGCTAGGATGAGACAGCAAAGTGAAGAAGAAAAAAGGAAAGCTGAAGAGGCAGCCGAGAGTGCCATTGTTGGAGTTGGTGTCAATGGCAGTCTTTCTAGAACGGATGTAAAGGAAGACCAAGGCTCCATATCTATGTCTACCATGCAACGAACAGATGTGGAAAACAAGCCAAGTGCAACTCCAGGGGAGGTAAATCCCTTCTTGTATAAACTCGTCGCACTTTTGTAGTTTGAAATTCATATTAAATGCTTATTTCAGGGAGTACACGAGACATACACTGGAGTGGCCAAGGATGCCAAACTAAAGGGAGAAGAACAAAGAGAGTAACTGGTTGAGGCAAGATAGAGATAGAGATAGAGATAGTGTTTTGATTATACAAGCCAGTAGGTTAGTTCACATGGTTGATATGGCAGGAAAGGCAATTGTTTCGTTCAGCTCGATACCGTGAAGAACACTCCATCGGAGGTGGTATTCGAGCTTCTTTTTCCTGATGGCCAGTTGAGTTTCAGAGTTTACTCGTCCATCATAGATTTGGATTGGGAATGATATGGAATGTAATTTGAAATCTGTACAAACACAGATGAGTACTTTCTTTTCATGTGGGTTTGACTAGAATGATGAGTAATAATGAATGGAGCTTAGAACACATTTTTTGAATCTTGAGCTGAAGCTTGCCCTGTTCCATCTCTATTCTTATCCATCATTCATCATCCATTTTTCCACGACAGTCCAGATTGGTACAAATCTCGGTTTGTTTAATAACGTGAAGCCCACAACCCATTAACATAGTGGGCCGAGCCTTCGTCTGTGGCCCAATTGTGTGTGAGAGAGAGAGAGAGAGAGAGAGCCACGTGATAATAATGGAATTTGGACTTTTTAGAAGAATTCGATAAGGTGGGAAAGTATAGTTTTTTTTTTTTATATATAAAATTACAAAACTTTTTTTAATGATTTCCCCATTATTTATTTATTTATTTATTTATTTATTTGTCACATCTGACCAAGCACATGATTCAATCATTAACACATCCTTTTTTACTTTTATTATTATTATTATTATTATTATTATTAAAAAAAAAAAAAGTTGGAATTTTCAATTGGATTAAAAAATAAAAATGGGTAAGATGCTAGTTGAACATAATTATTGTTCTCTACGCTTAAATCATGGAAATTGCAACTTAAGTTAAGTGAAGCTAAGAATGAATATTTGTATTTATGTACTTAATTAATTATAGATAATTTGTTATGAATATAAAAAACGGTGCATTTAATTCACACCTACACTTAAAATAATAAATAGATTATTATTTTTTTAATTAAAAAAAAAAAAAAAAAGCTACATATTGACATTTATGATAAACACAAATGATAATGTTGATGATGAGTGAGTATTGACTAATCTTAGGTTTTTGTTAATAAAAACATGGTTTAGGTCCGCAAGTTCGGGTTGACATGATTAACTAAATTATTAAAACATTTTAAATAATAATTATAAAAATATTTTGTAATTTAAAACAAGAAACTTAAGAAAATATTAACTCCATCCCACCATCATAAGGAATTTATCAAACATAATCTATCATTGATTTAATTGGAGCACATGCCTCTCTCTCAATATCCATATTCCCATGTGAATGTTGGGAATATTCTTTTTCAATTCTTCCTCGGTTACATCTATATTTTTCACCCAACATTAATATTTGAGGTAGAAATAGAAAATTTAGATCGATAGAAATAACAAACCTTCTACAATAGTACAAAGCTCATAGCTTTACTCTTGATTTTTTCAAAATACCTCGTACTAAATGATATATGTTACTTGTTTATATACTCGTGATCTTTCATTTGGCAATAGTCTTCATTCATTCGCGAAAAACCTCATATTTATGTGTAATTGTTGTTTAGGGTATTGTTGTAGGATTAATGCACTTTATTAATTTAATACAGAATTAATGATGTATTTACTTTGCCTTTAAGAATTGAATGCAGAATTCCACTTGCTTCAATTTCTAGATATATCTTATATATATATAGATATATATAATGTCTAAAAATATTTAATTTAATTGTTTAAACATTTAATTTCCAGATAAATAAAACCGAGTTTTTTTTATAAAAAAAAAAAAAAAAAAAAAAAAAAAAAAAANGTTAAGTAATAAACATTAGTTAGGCAATTAAGAGCATGTGAGTGTTTCCTAATTCCTACCTTCTAGATGCATGTGAAGGAGAGGCAACATTATTTTTGTGGTTTGACTTTCTTTTTTTCTTTTTAAATTAAATTTCTAGACTACACTTAAATTTAATTTTGGTAAATATAAATAAAAACGTATAAAAAAAAAATTATATTGTTATAGTAAATCATGACAACTTCAATCATATAAAAATATAATTTAAACTATTTTTCAAACTTGTTATAATATTTTTTATATTTAATTATTTAAAAGGAAGGGTCAGAGGGTCCTTGATTAGGGCAATCCCGGTGCCCTACAGCTACCAAAGGCCACAATAATGGAGGTGGGGTTTGCTTGATAAGCCGCAATGACCACCCTCCAGCCCCATCCACCTCCTTATTCCACTATTTTTTTTAATTATTATTCCTTAATTAATCAAATAATATTCTCTTATTATTGTTAATCGGTGTATTTTCCAATTAAATCTTGACCTATATCAATATTTATAAGGCTATGTTCAAATAGTCCCTAATCTAGTATCATTTTTTTTTATATGTTATTTTTTTTAAAAAAAAATGGTGGGTTATTTAGATGATTATTTTGTTGACATATTTATGTTTATAAAACAATAAGTTATATTATTTTCTTGAAAGGAGAAGCTTCAATAGAATTATAAAAGGTAAATTTTAGGGTTAAAAAAAATTTGAATAATGTGGGTTGAATGTTTGGGGGAATAAGACAGGATATCAGAAGGTGGAGTATGAAAACGGGGATTGGAATAATGTAAACCCGAGTTGGGATAAGTGAAGTTCCCGGAACCCAAGCAGCAGTTTAAGGCTAATCCACGCCATTGGTTCGTACTACGAAACTATTAATATTAATAAAAAAGTACACTTTATTATTAATATTTAATATATACTTTTGTTCTATTTATAAAATTGGAGTATCTTATCCACCTCCGGGGTTATAATAATCTCAGAATTGTGGTGTTTGGTTTAGGTGATGGAATCTGACGGCTTACATCACTGATGATAACATCTGAGAATTCAAAGGTCAAAGCATCGGATGGGTGGGATTTAACGGAGCCGATCATGAAGGGTGGGGTTGTCTGAACAAGACCCACATGGGAGAACGTGGCTTGCTTACAAAATTTAAAAAAAAAAAATTAAAAATTAAAAATTGAAAAAAAAAAAAGAAAAGTCCACGTCAGCTTCTTGACGGACGGTACGAACCTCCCATGTGGCACAAAATTTTAATCTGACATCAAATAAAGAAAATTATTCAGAAAAAGAAAAAAAAGAGAAATAATTTGGATTTGGATCTAAATAGAATGACGCCGACATCCATTTTGAAACTTGGCAAGTGTCGGCAGTTTAATTTAACGTTCTTGCATGAATTACCTTTGTGGAGGAGGCGAGCTTAAAATTTGTTCTGTAAAAATTTGAATGCATAACAATTAAATATAATGTTTTTACTATAGAACTCAACCCAGTTATGTTGTTAACGGCCAACTACTTTGCGCCCAACTGAAATCATGGATGAATGCGAGCTTAGATTTTGGTTTTTTTTTTAAAAAAAAATAAACAATCTTTTTCAATTTTTTTAATTTTAAATAATGAAAGCTCCATTTGTGATGTGAGGGTTTATAAAAACCAGCATTCTTTACCCCTTTCTTCATCATCGTCATTACCAAACTCGATCCTCTGTTTCTGCCTCCTCTGTTTCTGCCTCCTCTGTTTCTGCCTCCTCTGTTTCTGCCTCCTCTGTTTCTGCCTCCTCTGTTTCACACACAGAAAGGCAGCCATGGAAATTCCAAGTTTTCTTCCCATAATAACCTTCACCCTTCTTCTCCAAATGTGCGCCATTTCATCTTCTCCAGTCTCCGACCCTGAACTAGTCGTCCAAGAAGTTCTCTCGTGAGTTCTTTTCCAATTTTGAAACTTTGAACACATATTAGTCGGAACATTTTTGTGAACATCTTTTTTTTGTTGTTGTTGGTTATGGTTTCAGGAGCATCAACAATGCAACAACGAGAAGGAATTTGGGGTTCCTTTCCTGTGGAACTGGAAACCCAATAGACGATTGTTGGAGGTGCGACCCTAATTGGGAGAAGAATCGAAAGCGTCTAGCCGACTGCGGCATTGGGTTCGGGAAGCGAGCCATCGGCGGCAAAAACGGGAAATTCTACGTAGTCACTGACCCATCCGACAAGGACGTGGTGAACCCAAAACCAGGCACTCTTCGCCACGCCGTAATCCAAAAGGAACCCTTATGGATCACCTTTAAACGCGACATGGTCATCAAATTAAAAGCAGAGTTGCTGATGAACTCTTTCAAAACCATCGACGGTCGGGGTGTGTCGGTCCACATAGCCGGTGGGCCTTGCATTACAATTCAGTATGTGACCAACATTATCATCCACGGCATCAACATTCACGACTGCAAGCAAGGTGGGAACACGTACGTTAGAGATTCGCCGGAGCATTATGGTTGGAGGACTCTGTCGGACGGCGATGGGGTTTCGATATTTGGAGGCAGCCATGTTTGGATCGACCATTGCTCTTTGTCGAATTGTCGTGATGGGCTAATTGATGCGATTCATGGGTCTACAGCCATCACTGTTTCCAACAATTACATGACCCACCATAACAAAGTTATGCTTTTAGGACACAGTGATTCGTATACTCAAGACAAGAACATGCAAGTCACCATTGCTTTCAACCATTTTGGTGAGGGCCTTGTCCAGAGAATGCCACGGTAAGTTCAAATTTAAAATGGCTTGATCTCGTGAATGCCACTGTGTGGGAAGTCATTGGGTTTTCCTTATTTTGGCAGATGCCGGCATGGGTACTTTCATGTGGTGAACAATGACTACACTCATTGGATAATGTACGCCATTGGTGGAAGTGCTTCCCCTACCATCAATAGCCAAGGGAACAGATACCTTGCTCCCAATAACCGAGATAGGAAAGAGGTCAGAATTTAGATTCCAATTATTTCTTTAAAGCTTGATTAGAAAGGAGAGTTTATGAACTTAAGTGGGTGATGGTTTCAGGTCACAAAGCGGGAGGATGCACCACAAAGCAAATGGAAGAATTGGAATTGGAGGTCAAGTGGAGATTTGATGTTGAATGGAGCATTCTTCACGAGATCGGGTGCTGGATCGTCGTCTAGCTACGCGAGGGCGTCGAGCTTGAGTGCGAAGTCGTCGTCGTTGGTGAGTACGATGACGGCGGGAGCAGGGGTGCTGCGGTGCCGAAAGGGGTCCCGGTGTTAGTCCAGCCACCCTGGGCAGTATATTGAAGATAAATTAGCAAGGAGAGATTTGGAGATCTTCTTGTATAGTAATTTTTACTTTGTCTTACTTGATTGGTCACAACTGAAAAGCTTCCTTTCTTTTTTTCTTTAAAAAAAAGAAAAAAGAAAAAAGAAAAGGTTAAATTTCAGAGTGAGTGGCCCACCATTTGTAATTCTGTCTGATTACAATATAATATAAATATTACTATTTGAAAAGAAAAGAGGACTGTATTTCCCTTTATAAACAGGAAGTCCCCCATGATTCCCAATAATTTATAAGATAAGCTCACAATTCAAATTATGAATATTTTGATGGTTCATGTAATTATTAACCTTTTGATCCATGGTGTGGTACCGAATAAAGTACATAAAAAGACATCCACCAGCGATACAATCTTTGTAAATGAAATGAATGAGACTTGGAACGGAGAAAGTTGTTGATTATTGATGAATGCATAGTTTTATTTTATATATATATATATATGTGATGAAAGCTTTTCATGATATAACTAAAAAGTTAGAAGGAACGGCAAATTTAATATGTTCTTTAAACCAATGTAAAAGTAAACTGGTAAATAATCTAATAAAATGCAACGCTAAAAAGGAAGGCCACCCAGAAGCATACCAAAAAGATGTTCAATCCGACAAACGCTACACCAATGAAAACAGTGTGATTTTGAGGTGTATGAATGCCAAAGCTTACCAACAAATATTTTAAAAGGAAATAGAGATGGGGGAAGGTAATAGGGAAGTGAGTATTGAGTAAGTTCACGAGACACAATGAATGGGGATAGAAGCTGTTCCCTGTCAGAGCAAAGAGAGGCAGCAAACGCACAGCGGGCGGGTGGACTTTTGAGGCGTTGCCCCATAAATTACATTGCCACTTCCTGTCTCACCCCCACTCATTTATTACTATCATATGTATGTAGTGTCTTAAAGCTCTTAAATTCAGCTGCAAAGATGTTTAAAATCAATCATTAAGTAGTAACTGCTGTTTTTACTACTAGGGAGAAAATAATAATGGAGGACAGGGAAGAGAATTCTAATTATTTGCTTCAAGTTAATCCCAACCGTAGAACTTGCATGCCCATGAGATCCTCCTCTTTTTCAATGTCTCCTTTTTCGAATATGATAAGCTTCAATCACACCATTTATTGCATTTCCATTCCTTTGCTAAGCAAAAGAAGAGAAAAGAAAAAGGACCCACAACTCCTTTTCCCCAATATTAAAACAGAACCACATTCACATTTCAACTAAAACATGATTTAAGGAAAACTAGAGCACTCTCTCATAAGGGCCACGCCAGCTCCTTGATTGTGGAAAACATCTGGGGCAAACACGATTCAATTCTATCGTCAAGGTTCCCTAATGTAAACAAAAGTTCAAAAGAAGAAAAAGAAGGATAGGCACCGCAATGGGGATGGCTGACAAAGACGATCATACAAAATAGTCCTCCATTCATTGATGATAACATCAGAAGCCCAGAAAAATGAACTTACAGCAAAATAGATGGTGAATGATGTTGTAACATTGCTCATGTAGAAGCCACGACCACCTGGTGATGCCTTATATTCAGCTCATCCCTTACACACACATAAACAATAATCTATCGTCCCAAAAAAAACCATACACTCGGAATATTTAAATGATGCCCGCAAAATTCCAAGGAACGTGTCCCTATTTTACTAACAGTACGAAAAATGTCTATCACGTCACAGACTGACCCATGCCATTAGAAAGCCGTGGCTCAAAAGTTGGCAGCACAAAGCACAGTAACATTATTAATATTCTGAAGGAGAAATGACATCATCAATCTTCAGGATCATCTTCACCACCTGAGTTGCCAATAAAATCTGCTGTTGCTTACCAATCAAAGTCTCAAATACATTTTGCTCCCGCATGTCATTTGTGCCGATATCATTGCAGTCTATTCCACAATATGGATTGTTCTCCTGCACATTAAATTCAAATCAATGATGAGTCTTTCAAGCAAAAGTAGAAGCTTGAAGTCACAAATATTAAATCTGTAAGACAGTAGTGATTTGAGATGGTTGTTAGTCTCACTTACCTTAATTTGCTGAGATTTTACAGCAGAAAGTGTTTCGATTGGTTGTAAACCACTGTTCTCCGCAAGAGCCATTGGAACAGAATCCAAGGCATCAGCAAATGCCCTAATAGCATACTGCAAAAACAAGGAGAAAATACTCAACATGCTTTGTCCATTTAGAAGAGGCTATGGATAAGAAAAAATCCTCATACCTGCTCAACACCAGGGTATTTATCAGCAGCAGCCTCAACGGCAACTGAACAAGAAATCTCAGCTGAACCACCGCCATACACAATAGAGTTATTGCGGATGAGATTCCTAGCCACACATAAAGCATCGTGGATACTGCGTTTTGTCTCCTCTATCATCATTTTGTTACCTAAAACAAAACATCGCATGATATAGCTCAGGAGCTTGTAATCATCAACGGTCTTGAATCAGGACATTGACTTGCGTTCCATCATATCTATCTACTAAATTTTATTGACTCTTTTATATTGTACAATTTTTTTTTTCCACCTTTTCTGATTTGCTAATGTCAACAGCCTGTCTACCTACTTGTGCTGAAACTGGATACTGCCAGTCTGCTACCCAATTTAAAGCTGTGCAGTCATGAACTCGGTTCACTTTTGGCCATAATGCTATAAACTTGCCACCACTGGCAGTGACAAGTCTTTACTACTGAGTCAAATTTGACACATCTTTTCTCTAACCACTTGTCAAATTCTATCGATCAACACATAATGCTAAAATAAATTACTTGAAAAAGGAACAGAATAACAAAGGATCTACTTACCTCCACGGATAAAAATGGTCACAGCCCTTGAATTTGCACAATGTTCAATGTATATCATCCGATCTTTTGTTGTACCAAATGATTTTTCTCGAACCAAACCAGCCTTTAAATGAGGATAAGAGAAAGGGAGATATCATTGTGAGTTTAGAGTTGGTTGATATATACAAAGAATGAAATTCAGAAAAACAGCAAACATAAGATACAAGTAACCAATACTTCATTCTTTCACCAAATCCCCCAACAAGTTCACAAAAGAGGAATTGGCTGGCAATTTAACTCAGAAGACCAAGTTAAATTTATTTTTCATCCACATTAACTCCAAATGGTTTAGACAGAATATCCTTGCTATCAACCATGAAGCAACGGGATGTAACAGCAATACCATGAAATTACTTGAATTAAACTAAAGATAAACGAGATATGATCAGCGTTACCTTCCCAAGTTTCTCTGAAGTCAATTCCTGGAACCTAGGGACTATTCTCCCACCTACAAAGTAGATAAACCAAAAATTTAGACAAGGAAGTGAATTAGAATAATACTATCCTGGGTGAATGACAATTGAAAAATTAGGGATACCACTGAGCAATTTGGATTAAAAACAGTGACTAAAACGTCAACTAATTCTTAGTATAATTACAAATCAAAACATTTTAAATCTTCGCATCAGGCAGAAACTAGGTTTGAGAATAAAAAAAATTAGTCAGGGACACAATTATGCTCTTTTTAATAAGAAACAAATAATAAAATACTCAAAATATTCAGTAGTTACAGAACTCTTGAGAATATTCACATCCCAACACTGCTAGGCGGAATCTAAGGGTTTTCACTGCTGAGCCAAAACATCATTTGTCACCAACATGACTAATTCCAAAAGCTTATAAAATAATTGAGAGATAAACCTGTGGCTATTGCTATCAACTCTAGCTCCACACCACCAACCCATCTCACAGCTGGCAAATTTCGGTGTAGCAGCAGATGATTTGCCTCATCATCAAACCCCCATTGACAAATAACCAATGTAGCGCCAACATCCTGAAACACAACATGTATCAGCACAAGAATAAAATAAATCTTCCATGAGAGGGAAAGGAAAAAGAAAAACCCTAAATTTCAATATTAGCAACGGAAAAACTAAAAAACATCGAAACATAGTCAATGGAACAAAAAAAAAAAAAAAATTCTAAAGAAAATTATTAAAAGAACCATAGGGGAATATCCCTTCAAAAAAAGAAATGTAAGTCCAAAACACTCATTGATGGGCAGATTTCCAGGCCTCTTCCATGAAACTTATCTATTCCCTAATAACCTCTCTCAAGCCAGAAAGACCACAAAATAGATAATAGGATTACATTATAGAACCAGATTTGGTAATTTCCGTTTCTACCTTGCATTTTTGCACCATGTCGTCAAAGTACTTCTGTTCTTGCAGTCTCAACGTCTGGAACTTCTCCACTGTATCAATATCAACCTTATGCTTTGTCTTGGGTTTCGGAGGTTCAAACGGGCAAGTTAATATGGCAATCTTAGCATCTTCAATTTGCTTTGGCATCTGAGGGTGACTCATGTCCTTGTCAACAATAATACCATATACAAGTTCAGTATCTTCTAACTTCCCCCCTACTTTCCCCTCAACTTTTATCAAGTCTAAGTTAACATCCCTTCTTTCAAGATCTGCCACAGCAACAACCGCTTTAACAGCAATTTCTGCTAGACTGCGCTTACAGCGATTCACACTGCAAGATCAGGAAAAGTGCTATAAACAATGTTGAAGTTACAAAACATCATAATAAAGATTCATCAACCATCATTCTTTAGCCTGCAAAATTAGATTACAAGAGCACTTGACTGCTGGTTTACACAAACAACTCAGTTGCTTAAGTTTTCTATGTTCATAATAGGATCTCCGATGCAACATTCATGATGCTACCAAACCAAGTTAAGAGGAACCCACGGTTTAATAATTTTCATCTGTTCGTGTTTCACATAATCAAACCTATGCACTACCAATAATTTAAATTACATTTTATGAGAACTAGATTAATGATACTATAATTGCATGTGAGCGAGCACAAGACTAACAAACAAGATATGCAACGCTTATTAAATATTATCAAACAAAGGTTACAATAATTATACTTTGTACCCTTAAATATAACATGCACTAATGAAATTAATCCGTCCAACATCAGTAAAAGATCAAGAATGCTGATGTAATTAAGAAACAGCAGAGCATACTGGACAAAAAAAGTCATGTTACCGTACATCTTCGATGATAAAGTGGTCATGCAAGTTTGAACCAAAGGCTCCAAGTCCGTCTCTCCAAAATCAAACTTCTGGGCAATATGCTCCAGATGGTCAACAGCTATCTTTGAGGCCAGCTCATAACCCTCTGCAATTCGAATAGGATGAATTCCTCGTTCTAATAGTCGCTCGGCCTGTTCTAAGAGTGCACCAGCCATTACAACCACCCCAGTGGTGCCATCACCAATCTCATAATCCTGACTTCGAGACAACTCAACCATCAATTTTGCAATTTGATTATCAACATCCATCTGCTCCAAGATTGTTGCACCGTCGTTTGCTGAAAAATACATAACAAGTGGAATTTACTGGAAAATTAGCCAACAATACAAAATAGGCAACACTTCCAAGAAGTTTGACTTCAACAGAAAAAATGAAACCGAACTTACAACACTACTGAAATATAAATTTTGGGAAAATATTATTGAATATAATGTAAAAATGTATTGTTTTCCATTACATCCATGATACCATACCAAAAAGAAAAAAAAAATACATTAGACAGATGTTTGGAGGTAACTTCAGGTATTCAAAATCTATTGGAGTTACAACCTAAGTCCCATTATTCAAAGAACAAACTATCGATTTTATCATCTGTTAAACTTCAAAATCAATTTTATCAGCTGTTAAACTTCAAAATCAATAGGACCAGAGACCAAGAGTTAGAATAGTTGCAAGAACTTAAGAAAGCAAATTATGGGGTTGTTGATGAAGTACATTGCCATTGGAATCTTGACATCAGATTTGAGGCTAATATTATTCACCAATTAAAATTGTAAGAAAAACATAAGAGGAAACGGAAGTTTACGGAAAATACCACCTATTGATTCACCTAGGACTCAAAGTAAATCCACAATGGGAAAAAATGAGGTCTAGAAAAAATTGCATAAAATTCAATTTATTCGCGGCTAAAACGCGACACGATATCCAGGCTCCAGCCCTAAAGAAAATAATGGTTTCCTTTAAATCTGAGATAAACCTTTTCAACTTTTCTTTTTTCTTTTAAAGAACAGTAGTGAGTGTTCTGAGTATCAAATGGGGTGTGAAGGAGGAATTCAAATTAAGCGCTGAAGAGCGAACACGAGGCAGTGATCAAAACCACATAATTTAATGAATGACAACCTTCCACTAGCGATCGTTTCTGATTTACAGTCTAACTCATTTCCTAGTTATCAAACTTACATTAATTATCGACAAAACCTCAATTAACTATATTATTATTAGCTTATCTGTAAATCGCTAAAATTATCTCCAGTTATAGACCCTGAACAGCGAGTACAGATACCTATAGAAGATTTTTTTTTTTTTTTAATGCAGAGTATAATAGTATGTCCCCCACCCCCTTTCAAGTACCACTCACTAACCCTTTACGATGCTACGTCCATATTTAAACAACGGACAACGCTTCTCATTCTCAAATCCCATGATAGAATGTAAGAATTAAGAAACATACGAGAGTACAAATGAAAATGAGAGGAAATGAGCGAGACTAACTTATTGTAACGTCGCCATCAGGACTCTGGAGCATCTTGTCCATGCCCTTAGGACCGAGCGAGGTCCTGAGGATACGAGCAACAGCTTTACCAGAAGCAATATTAGCCTTCTGAGCATCGAGGCCCCTCAATCTGGTCTTCTGCTCCTGCTCCTTCAAGATTATAAATGGCCTCCCAAACTCATCGAACGCGAGCGCCATGACTTGGAGGAGATCAGCTTCACTCTCGGATTAAGCAAGTTCCAGATCGTATATAACTATGAAATGGATCTCCGACCGTGGTAGCGAAGCAAGAAGAAGCTACTGGAAATGGAAATGGAACTGGAACTGGTTGGGAGTGGGAGGGAAATAGCGGGAGGGTTTTAGAGTTTCCCTCCTTTCAGAAAGCGAAAGCCCTAATTGAATCCACCTGTCCCCTTCGTGGGCTTCCCTTACGTTTTGGGTTTTAGATTTTTGGGCCTCTCTTTCACGGCCCACTTCTGCTTGTCATTAAATGAAATAATAAAAGAAGAGAAATTAACCCAAAATAGCAGAGATTTAAAATAATAATAAATAATCATGTGCGTTTGTGTGGCTTCCCTCACAATACGCAGCCTTCCGTTTCGCGCCAAAGGCTAACCATCCCGAATTCCTAACCGAAATGATGGTGAATTCGTAACTATATAAACGCCTTCCCATTGTAGTTTCAACTCAAGCCTTCACCATTCCTGCAGTCCTTCGCCTTCACCATTCCTGCAGTTCTTCGCCTTCATTTCATAGAACTGCATTTTCATTCAATATTCAATCCCCTTCTTCTTTAAAACACAGCATCAAAAATGGCACGCCAATTTGTTGTTCTTGCTCTCGTCCTCTTCGCCCTTGTCGGCTATGCCTCCGCAGCGTCCCCCGCCGATTCCCCAAAGGGCTCTGCTAATAACACCGACGTTGGAGATCTCTTGGCTCCCGGCGCTGACAAAGAGATAGGAAACACTGATGGGGGTGACGCTACCGACGGCAGCAACGACGTGGTTGAAGGCCCAATCAGTGGACCTGGCGTTCCTGGAGGTGAATCTGTCCCCGCCGAAGCTCCTAAGAGCGGTGCCTCTGCCGTGGAATTCTCTGCCATGGTAGCGGTTGCCGGATTTTTCTTCTCCCAAATGTAGGAGAGCTTCCATGTGTGTTGTTGATGCTTTCATGTAACCATTTGCAATTGTACCTGAAAATTGAAATTTTAATAAAAAGGGAATAAGTGAGGCTCCTCTTATTTGATTTCATTTTGAATGAGTTAATAATAACAATAAAAATAATAAAAAGTAAATAGGAAGGAGTTGAATTGGAAGTGAGGGTTACATTTCGTTAGGGTGGGGTTTGCAGCTATGAAGGTACCCCGCCAGCCCCTCTAGCTGGAGGCGGTATCTGGACTGCTGCAGGCTGCAGCAATGTAGTAGTTCAGAAATGGCTATTGAAAATGCAACAGCCGTAGCCTAATGCACATAGGATTACGTGCCACCGTTTTTAGAAGGGGCGTGAAGGCCCTTCTGTTTTACGCACTCCCAGATTATATATTTATAAATATTTATATATTTATATATTTATAAATATTTATATATTTATATATTTATGTTGCAATGAGCAGCTAAGGCTACGTGCATGGATTTGCATGCATGGGTCATTTCATTTCAATTCTCATTCCAATAGTGGTTAAATTATAATGTTTTTAAAGTAAATTAATTTGGGAACCAGATTTAATCAAAATTGAAGACGAGGAAGCAATACATTGGTTAAGTTCATATTATTATATTTTCATGTGGTATATAGTTCCTGAAAACAGGGTGGGGGTGGAGAACAAAAGCAACGTAGATTTTTAGAGACAGTACGTGGGTCATCGCTTAATAAATCTCGTTCTTAGTGTTAATGGGGAACACAAATGCAGACACACCATGCTAAATTGCTACCCACTCTGTTTATTATAATATTTGTCCACTCAATTCAATTTTATACCCATTATTGAATTATATTTACCCCAATTAATGTTATTTTTTTCTCACCTTTCTCCAAAAATGCCTCCTATTTTGGCATTTTATTTCCATCGCTATTGTTACACCGTATAATCTTGTAGTCCAATAAGGAAGATTTTGATTAGAGTAACCGGCGGCCATTTATGGTGAGTATTTTCAGATTTTTATTCGCTTAAATATTTTGAAATTTCAAAAGTTTAAATAAAAATAAATAATGTGTTACGAATTTCGAAAGTTAAAAAATTAATATAATATAAGTTAACAAGGCGTTTGTGCGTTGATAGCTGAAGAGGGTAGGGAGCAAAAACGAGGAGTCGGGCAAATTAAATAAATGTACGAACAAACAGAAGAAAGAAAAAGGAAATAAATAAATAAATAAAGCAATTACAAGGTGAGGAGGTGCCCGTGAGAACAAAAAATAATAAATATTATATATAAACGGAAAAAAAAAAAAAACAAAAAGGAAACATTATTATTATTATTATTATTATTATTATTATTTCGCTTCGGCTTCGGCAAACGCGCGACGTTGATACGTGGCGCTCCTACCTTTTTGTCCCTCTCATTGCCCTTCCTAAACATTCGTATGGTCGTTTTCTTCTGGATACCTCTCAAGGGTACTTCCGTATTTTCCTCTTAGGTCACTTTCATTCCATATCCCTCTCTTTTTAGCAACCTATTCCTGCTCCTTAATGGATGTGGCGAAACAGGAAACAGCCAAACCATACCAAACCAAACCCTTCTTCATCTCCTTTTGTCTACCGGAATTTATTAGGGTTTCTTACGAGAGAAACACGTCCGGTTTCCGTCGGAAAACGGCTTAACTGACCTCGGCTTTTGTCCGCCGGCGTTCCTTACGAGTTTCAACTCGGCCATGGGAGAAACTGGTGTCATCCGGCTTCAGAGAAGTTTGGACCCGGCCGCTCGAGAGTTCCGACCCGGAAACTTCAGTAATCTGCCTCCTGTTGTTGGGCCGCCCGTCTGCCATGTTTACTATTCCTTCGGTGCTCCGTTTCCACCGTCGATGAGCGAACTGCAAGTGGAACCGTTTAGCAATTCTGTGATAACGTATTCCCCTAATTTTCCGGTTAATTTTGATCCGGTGTTTGTTACTCCAGTGGAGGAAATTGCGGTGCCGCAGGTTCAGCCGTTGTCGTCGTGTCCGACTCGGTCGCTGTTACTGAGTGCGGTGCCTAGTGACGTGAGCGAGCCAGTGGTGCGAAGGGATTTGGAATGGTTTGGGGATGTGAGAGGGGTTCAGATGGAGAGAATCAGGGATGGAATCCTGACCGTTCATTTTTACGATCTGAGGCATGCAGAAAAGGCCTTTCGAGAGATGCGGAACCAACATTCGATGCGTCAAAAACAACTTCGCAACCAACATTCTTGGTTTTCGCAGAACAGTTTCGACACGCCGCCGCGGTTGGCTCGTGCCCTAATCGGCGGCTGTGCTGTGTGGGCCGAATTCGTTATTCCGACTAATAACCCCGCCGTATTGGACTGGAACAATCAAGGCACCGTCGTTATTTTCAATTTGGAGTTGGATGTCTCCGCCTCTACTCTCAAGGAAATCTTCGAGCGTTTTGGTAATTTTTCTTCCTTCCCATTCGTTTGGGTGGGGACTTTTTTTTGGGGGTTTCGTTATGATATCTGATGCCAACTCCTTCCCCTACTTTATGGTCTATGTCAGATGCATGATGATGATTGTACAGTAATTGTTTTGTTGTTCTTTTTTCCGTGGGGGGTGGGGTGTTTTTGTTTTTTCCCTTTCCTATTTCGCTTCAGTGATTACCTTTTTCTTTGGAGTAAGGCCCCGTGAAGGAATTTAGGGAGACTCCATTGAAGAAGCACCAACGGTTCGTTGAGTATTTTGATGTTAGAGATGCCGCTAAGGCCGTTAAAGAGATGAACGGTAAGGAAATACACGGCAAGCCGGTCGTCGTTGAGTTCAGCCGTCCCGGTGGCAATGGCCGGAAGTTCTTCAATCCCATGGTCGCCTCCAGAACACTACACACTGGACACCACCAGCAGTCAACCTCGTCTCGGCCTTCGAAGCTGTCTGGTCGTTTCAAAGACCCACATCGTCCATTCTACCCGCAAGCGCAAATTTTCCCCAAGAAGGTGCAATATGTGAGCGGCCGGAGCTTAAACAATGCAGATGAACTGATGGACAAGTTGCAGCCATTGAACTGCAGTGGAAATACAGGAAATGGAATTGAAATAGGGGCCTCAGTCGACACTTCGAAGGGGATAAATGCAAAGAAGATTATGAATAAGCAATCTCCAACCAGCTCAAAACAAGAAGCATTTTCTCAACCTAGGATTAATTTTAGGTTGAGGAAGAACAACTTCTTGAAGAAATCTGACCCGTGTTTCTTAATAAGCGAAAACGCAATGGATGCAGAAGCACCCGATTGCAGAGAGTCCAGAACTACGGTTATGATCAAGAACATACCCAACAAGTATAAGTGAGTTTTCTGTTTCATTCTTTATGTACATTTCTATTTTATAGAAACAAGCTCATGAATGTCCTTGGTTCGTGTTTAAAAACGTTTTCAAACTCAGTCAGTCAACCTCTAGGGAGGTCTAAATAAAAAAATGTTTCCATTTTGAAGCAAACGACAGAAGGATTTCTGAACAGGCCTGAAAGTAGGATCTCTTTTAAAGGAAATTATTATTATTATTATTATTATTATTATTATTATTAGAAGGCATGGACTAATGGGGGAAACAAACATATAATGGGCAGTCTGAAGTTATTACTGAAGACTCTGGACAAGCACTGCGTGAAGTGCAACGAGGAGATAGGCAACGATGGAAAGGGCCTTCCTTTGTCCTCCTACGATTTCGTATATCTTCCTATTGACTTCGTGTGAGTGATTATGGTCCTTCTTCGTCTGTCATTTTTTGTTGATCTTGCTGGACCACAGTTCATTGCCTTATTATTTGTTTTGATTTTCCTTTCCAAACTGCAGCAATAAATGCAATGTGGGATATGGGTTTGTGAATATGACCTCCCCACAAGGAGCATGGAGACTGTACAAAGCTTTCCATCTCCAAGCTTGGCAAATCTTCAACTCCAGAAAGATCTGCCAGGTTACCTACGCTAGACTTCAGGTGGGTAATAGTCATATGGCTGGGCTAATTAATTTCCAAAAGTTGCTTATTTTGGTTTGTTTGTTTGTTTTTGTGTAGGGGTTAGAAGCACTGAAGGAGCACTTCAGGAACTCAAAATTTCCATGCGAAATGGAACAGTATGAGTTGCCGGTGGTGTTTTCGCCTCCTCGAGATGGCATTCAATTGACAGAGCCGCTTCCCGTTGCCGGAAACATGCATGATGGTGATGGAGAACACGCGTGTGATGCCACCGAGACCACCACAGATGAGTCATCGGAGGCAGTGGTGTGTGAGGAAGGTGGTAAAGAGGAGGAAGGTGGTAATGGTAAAGAGGAGGAAGCAGACAGCAGCAAGAGATCAGAAGATTGGTAATGGGTGTGTGGCAGTGGGGGGGAGAACGTGTATGTGGTGTTGTGAACCCACCCACCCACCACACAACCGCACCGAACTGTACAAAAAAATCACAAAACACAAATCAAAATGACGGTAGCATTGGAGCTCGGGAGCCGTCTTACAAGGCAAAGCTCGCCTCCACCCACCTTCTTGACTGACTATCCATCACTTCTCTCTCTCTCTCTCTCTCTCTCTCGCTCATGGATGGGGGTTTCTTTGACATTTTATGCTCTTAGCCAAGGAGATGAAAATGGCGTTTCTCTCTCCTTGCATAGGGATTTGAGATGGTGAGGGTTTGTTGATATTTCGATGGTGGTCTTGGAGGTCGTGTAGGTGGAACATCTGTCTCTTTTTTTTTTCTTTTTTTCTTTTTTTTAAAGCTTGACATGATTAGTACGAGTGAAATATAAACGATGTTAATTACCTATCGACATAAANCCTTTGCAGAATTTTTAAAACATGTTTTTCAAAGTATATTTATCGTATGTTTAATTAAATTAGTTTTTTTGTTTAAATATGGTTGGCGTTTAATTTTATATTAATGGAAACATGTGAGTGTACTAATTTTTAGGGGCTTGTATGCTCAAGACTAGTGCGTTTATTTATTTTATTTTTAAAGGGAGGTTAAGAAGAGAGAAGGGAGGGCAGAGCTGACCAACTTTATTACTTTATAATACATCAAATCGGCAATGTCAAATACTCTGTCACTTTCACCGCCTCTCTCTCTCATTTGAATTTGAATTTGAATTTATGTTTGGGTGGAAATTTGATGAGGAGTTTAATACGTTGCATTGTGTATTTAGAACTGAATTATGGAAATGAATGGAAGAAAGAGTGTTTTAATAAGACCACACTAATTTCTTATTTTTGATTTAAGAGTAATTCATGAAACATATATATATTTAATTAATTCTGATAGAAGAGTGAGAAGTAAGTAATCTGGTTGTGGGTGGGGTTTGGAGTGCTAGTATTTGATGGGATAAGAGGCTTCCATCACTATTCCACACAGCCCTTCCGACTGCTCCACTCCTCGCTTCATCCTTACGTAACCTTCCTCTCCCCATCCAACTCCCCACGAGTTCCTCACCATCCAGTAATCTGTTCCCTCTTCTGTTGTTCCGTAACCAATCGCCACCACTCCGTGATTCAGCTCCGTTCCACAGTATCCATCGAACACTCCCTGCAGTTTTCCCACGGTTTTAAGATTAACAATGCCTGAAGATATTATAGTGAAGCAATCGATTGCTCGAATCAACCACAAACTTGCCTGCGAGTAGAATTGGAAATCTCTCCCCACGGCGTCGATGGCGACTGACACTGGTTGGTTTGCGACGGCTTGCATCAGGGCATTCTCGTTTTCAGGTACGCTTTCATATCCATCTATTGTTACTGTCGGTGAAGATTTCTGCTCAAACAAATAAATAGATGCTTAGTTTTATCATTTCTGAAAGGATCAACGATATTTTAGTGTTGAATTGAATTATAAAACTGACTCTGGATGAGCGACACAATCCTCTTGCGCCGTGGTACGGATAGTTGTTCTCAGTGGCGATTCCACCATTTTTCTTTATGAAATCGAATGCGATCTCCATGAATCCTCCGTTACAGCCTTTGTTCCTGAAATTGCAGTCGAGCAGCTCCTGCTCTGATAGAGATAATAGCTGGTTGGTTTTGATTTGGTTGATTCCTTCAACTGCAGCCACAGATGAAAACGCCCAACAGCTTCCTGCAATATATTTCATAATCCATTGGTTATTTATGATTTCCATTGACATCGAATGCTTTACATTTTCATAATCTAATTGTGAGAACTCTCAAAACACTTAAACGTTGTGTCGAGTAGTCTAACTTTTTTCCTCTCCTACAAGAATCTACAAAGCCAGAATTAGAAATTCTACCACATTTGCCTTGCTCTTTGATGTCATTGACAGCTCCTCTTTCCCTCCAGTCGATGTATGATGGGAGATCTGTAGCCTGCTCATACATGAATCCACCTGATCTTTTGCCATGTAACTTCCTGTAGTGGCTAATATTGGAGCGAGCATAGAAGCTCACAAACTCAGAGTTGGACATATCCGCGAACTTGTTCAGCTTCAGCTTGTATGGTTTGTTCATTTGGTTCACTGTGAACACATGGTTCACGTTCTCTTTAAACACATTGAAACGTTTATGCTTCTCCTTTAGGCCCCTCGAGATAGTGTGGTGGTTACCCCACCTCTCATACAGCCGCCATAGACTTTCCTCTGTTGCCAACTCCTTCTCATCGAATTCAAAGCTTTCACCCAATCCTGAAACTAGAACAATCAAAAGAAAAGGAACCAAAAGAAATTTGCTAATGGCCATATTGATTTGGAGAACTAGTTCAATAGGGATATGAGTAATATGGATGAGAAAGCTGTTGGTTGAGTTGGTTTGGCAATGCATGTCTTAGCAGCTTATATAGACATGGCGTTGGTGCAAGAAATTGAACTGGATCAATTTGAACCCAACTAAACCAACTTGATCGCTTTTTCCGTTGGTGATGATATGGTGATAAGGTTTTCTTGATTGTAGCAATACAATTTGGTTAGCGTTTACTCCATATGTACCTCTTATCCATTAGGTGCCGAGTGTTTTTACTATGATCATGTTGATCAACATATTTGACCCAATATGAATTGTTGTGCTAGGTAACTAGTGTAGCTTAGTTAATATTAGTTTGGTCGTTATCTTTAAATCAATTATTGCTTAATTAGTAGCTTGGATTTGTTTATTTATGAACATTGTTGTGGGGAGTATTCTCTAAACTTTATGGATAAATCATTTTCTTTGTTTGGCATCAATATTACAGATAATGTAGATTTTGAAATACAATCAACATAATGTCATATTCATAATTTGTTTGAATATTTCAATATACATGCATGGTGTGACAGCTTTGGGTTGATTGAGAGTGAAGCATCTATGATTGTTCAAACTTTTAGCCAGAAAATGTGGAAGGGGTGACTCTAATGGTTATGCATCATCGGAATGGGAACTCTTCATCGGGAATTAGGAACGATCGTTTTTTAATATTATATTTTAGTCCTAGTTTCGATTGTCAAAAAAATTCAATAAATCTTTAATTTCGTTATTTAAAGTTAAGTTATTTCTATCGAAATTGGTTAAATAATAATTATAACTTTAGTAAAAGAAAAAAAACATTGAATATTGAGACTATTTTTAAAATTAATAAAAAGTATAGAAACTGAATTTGATATTTTATCCTAATGTATATATGTATATATATTATGGTGGAGTACATAAGTGGTGGCACATATGAAATAGTGGAAGGTGTTTGGTCTGTTGATGCTTCTTGTTCTGTTCAATGTGTTATGCGTAGGAGACATGAAGAGATACTCCCATCCCCCAAATGTTATGAAGCAGTGTGGAATTGGGAATGAATCCTCCTCCAATTGCGACCGTCTTTTAATGCAAAACAGAAATCTTTTCACAAAACGGCGAAATAGATGAATCACTACCTTTTCCACTACCCCACATTTTTCGAAAATTCCGTTACTGTGCGTCCTTCTATCTTGTATGCTAGGCTGGAGTCTATCATGTATATATTTTTATATACAAAAATTTGGATGAGAAGCATTTCAATCCCTTAACTATAGTGCAAAAGTATATATATATATTTTTTTTTACCAAAAAAAAATTACACAGCAAATGAAGAGTTAAGAGTTCCTAACATAGAATACACTAGGTTGACATACAAATAATACAATTGCTTAACTTCTAAGTGTTACCTGTACATGTGATACGAGTTCCTTGGTTAATACTTATTTTTGATCTATCTCTCCAGAACATATAATCCATGGATTACCAAGTCCTCATGCTCACAAGGGATCCATATGTTTAAGTAGAAATTCAGATGAACTTAATCAATATAATGTTAGTAATTACCATGTTGAGGAAGAAGAGAAGTTACGAAGATGTAATGGATACTGTTTTATTTTGAATATTCATGGTATTGGATAGAACACACCCTCCCTACTAGGCAGCAGACATAGACATTGAAGGCTCAAAACTTTGGGAGAATATATGGTCAAATAGTTCCTCCCAATGGCCTTCGTATATTTGCACCAGTGAATAATGAAACCAACACCTTGCAGGTTGCAAAATGTTTGGTTTCTATGGTTTGCTTCTAAATCCATCACACGAGAGACAACTATTAAGGTTTTTGCATATGGATATACGAAAGCCCACTATACAACATACAAATAGCCAGGGCAAGCAAGAACTGATATGCAATAAACTTCTAGGAAATTAAACAACTGCATAATATTCTTCTCCTTTCTCAACTCGTCAACAGAACTGAGCAAATGCGTTACAGATAAGGGTTGTGGTGATGTCTTAACTTAAGGAAGTCTTGTTGTATCAAATCCCTAATGTCCACAGCATTATGGGAAGCTTGAACTCAACCTAGAAATAATGAATCTTATAGAGTTCATAATGATTCTATTTTTCAATAAAAATGGCCAAATAATTCCAACTTCGGAAGAACGATGTCTTTCTGAACACATTCTACATGAAATGATGAACAGATATCAAGAAACAAGGAACTCTCATCTAACATGGATAAACAAAACAGGGACTGATCAAGAGACAAGCAAGCATGTCAACACTACAACCGGATTTTAAAAAACATGCAGTAAAATGAGTATCGGTTTATCTCAACAAGAAACTAAAAGGAGCTAAAAGATTATATAGAGAATCTTTTCCAGGTGAATCAAGATGCAGATGCAATTTTTCTCCATACAAGGAACGTTTGCTCAAGAAAAGCAACCTTTAGATAGCTGTATTGGTATCTGTTCATCAACTGAAACAGGAATTTGATAACTCCTGAACCCAAAGCAAACAGATTCTCATCCCAAAGACAAAGGTAAGAACACAACAGAGAGTCAAGTTCAGGAATTTCAATTATTCAAAAAGCAAGGCTCCATATTGAAATGAGCATTGCTTATGATTTGATAAGCAGGGAAGGTGTAGAAATGAGTAATCGACCATTTATAGGCCACCCCATTATCATTGTTGTAGAACGGACAACCGATACTTATAAAATGTGTAGAGTCTAAGCTGATCGATCAATACCGATAACAGCAACAGAAAGTACAGAAAAACAAAAAAGAGGACGGAAGGCCACCGGTCAAGAAGCGTTAAAAGTCAAGCAAGAGAGTCGTTCTGTTTCGCTTGTTGCAGTAGCTCTTCTCTAACTCTTCTGATCTCTGCTTCCCTTTCCAATCTCTCTTTCTGAAACACCAAAGTGGAACACAGCGATACCTTATAAATGGTTATGATTTACATTCCAAAAGAATTGCAAATAGATTCAAAACAGTTTATCCAATGTTCAGCAAGCCAAAAGAACATCAACCACAAATTTCTAATTAACAAAAGTTATATGAAATATCGCATTCAAAGCTAAGCTGCCGAAGACTTGCCACCTAGGGTTTTCTCTTTTCCTACTCTTCTATGGAGAAATGGAATTCAATTGAATAATTAACTATAAGTACCAGAAAATTGGAGAAATCTGAAGGGGGAAAATCGAAACAGAACCTTTTCGTCTTGACGGAGAGCGATCCAAACATGGAGTTTATCCATCGACTGCCAGAATACAAAGGCCCCTAATGACATTGCAAAGAACGTCGCTACTTTCACCATCTTCTTCCCTTAGCTTGAAAAGCTCGTCGTCTCAACAGATTATAATTCCGCAGAATGATCAACAAAACGCGACGCAGGAATGCAGGAGAACAAGGCCAGGAGTTGGAGATGGTGTTGCGATGCGAAGACGACTAAATCTCTTTGAGAAGTAATCTGATGCGATGAAATTACATGTATCTCCTCGTTTGATCAATTTTGAGCGTGCGACTGATTGTTAAACCTTGTATTAGGAGCATAAACAGGAAAATGTCAACTAGCCCCTATAGCTCAGTGGTAGAGCGTCAGTCTTGTAAACTGAAGGTCTGTAGTTCGATCCTGCATGGGGGCAAATTTATTTTCCTTTATGTTTTAAAAACATTTTTTTTACTTTTTTTAATACAATATTTTTGAATTGGGCCGGATCTGAAATTCTAGTCAAGAGAAACCAGAAGCCCAAGCACACCAACGGAGTTCCATTTTTTCCGCTCGTCATTGCTCCGCGATTTCCTATAAATAAAGCACCTAAACCCTAAAGTTCTATCACTCTCGACTGCCGCATCTGCGACCATTGTTGGGACTTTGTTCCCGAAATTTGGTGACTACGGAACTATTGGGGTCTTCAATCTTTTCTTTCCCTGCTCGTTTTCATTGGCTTATTGATTTTTGCTTCTGCTTGCAATGTTTGTTTTAAACTTTTTGGTGTTGTATCGCCTTTGATAGGCGTTGCGTTCATCGGTGGGTTTTATATCCAGATGGACGTGTCAACGAAGGCGTACATTAATTCCAACTCTTCAAACCTAATCGACTTCGTTTGAATCGGAGTCAAGATATGAGTGTTTTGTGACTTGTAGCTTTGCTGGTTTGACGTTGAGACATTTGCTTTTCGAAATCTAGGGTTTACTGACCTGTCGTTAAATTAATTGCTTTAATTGTTGCTTCTTACTGGTGAACTCTTTCAGATTCAAATGATGGATGTTCATGTTTCCGAAGCATAAATTGATTTAAATTTGCCAGTATTAAACAGCGTTGTGTAAATTCCTATTGCACTCTGCTACCTGTCTCCTGGTACAGTTACTTTTACAAGATCAAACTTTCCTTCCTATTTTTCTAATGCTATTTCATTAATCTTTCCTATTTTCCTAAAGATTTCCTTCCTATTTTCCTATTTTTCTAGTACTTTCCTACGTATTATAACTTCCAATTCTCTAACAATTTTTTGTCTTGAACTGTCTGACGAAACTTTCACTAATAATCTTTTTTATTAGTAGTCGCTTTACTGTTATTTTAAATTTTGTTTTCAATTATATCACCTGATTGGAGGAAATGATTTTGATTCGTTTGCAAGTTTACAGATGCTTAAATGTATTCAACATGAGATCTAATCGTACATGGGGGTAAATGCAAATATATAGTTTAAATGTAATTAAGAGAAACCATGGATGTGTCTCTGAAACTGAAAACCTCCGCCGGTCAGTGGTTTTCTTGAAAGTTGTATTTCAATGAACGTTCTTCAGAAAAATAATGGTATTACTCCCCAGTATCTTCAGAAATAATACCTTTAGATCCCTAATCGGATCAGGATATACCCAATAATATTTAGGCTAGATTTGCCGCATTGGACTAGTCTGGAATCCCCCTAATGTGGGTGTCTGACAGAAAAAATTAAGTAATTCCTAGCATATGACGACCTGTCGGACTCATTCTTAAAGATACAAAATTTATACTTGTATGAAGCTGTTATCACCGCCTGTGTTTAATTCCAACAGTCAAATGTATGCCTTTCAAAGACGGAATGGATATACTGCAATGAAGTAGAAGGGAAATCTAATGGAAGCCGATTATAGTTGTTTAATAGATAGGGGATGATAAAGACTTAATTATTTCTGACGATCAAGAAAAAAGCCTATGAATAGAATCAATTAGGTCTGTTGGTTACTACTCTCTTTCCGTAGAAAGTCGGAAGCATATGGGTTGAGTAGATAAGTATAAATATAAATTTGATCTGAATGGTACGTAATAACGGAATTGGAAAAGAATCTTCAGTTCCATGCATCCATGGAATTAAAAGTACTTGAATTACACAAACAAACCACACTGCAAACAACAAACTCACTCCCTTTCTTTAGGATGGACTCAGAACTCCGCTTCAACTCTTCCAGTGTTCTAAATTAGGTTGCTTCCGTTCTTAGGATTAACTCAATCGTTGCAGCAGCGATACATAATGAACTTTTCCATGGCGGTACCACATTCCGAACAAACGATCTTCTCTGGAATGGTGCCATTCGAAGAAGGCAGAATCAAGCGGTTGCAATGCTCGGGAGTGTGGGTATCCTCAAGCTCTTTCCTCATAGCAGCCATGAATCCTTTCTCCTTCGCATTCACCTTCCAGCGCTTTTCGTACCCATCCACCACATTGCTTATGATCTCGGCTTTGGCTCGAAGCATGTCGGTTGACCCCTTGCTCATCACCGCCCACCCCTGCCCGCCACTGTCCAAGCTCATCATCGTCATTGTCTCTTGCATTATGGGATCGTTATGGATTGTGCTCCCTCTCTGTGTTTTCGAGTACCACATGCTCTCTAACCTCACCCAGAAGAACCAAATCAGGGTCGGATCTTCCAGGGTGTGGATCAATTTGTCTTCTAAAATTGCGGCCATGTTCTTCCTTATTTTTCCTCCTGGATTGCTCTTCCCTACGTAGAGTACCTCCAATTCTATCCCGGCGTCCTTCGCTACTTCCACCACGTTTCTGCTGAAGCTTCTTATCCATGCCAGATCTTCCCCTCCTATAATGCATATGTATTTCCCTGTTTCTATCTGAATTTACAGGAGCAGAGTGAGTGAGATTATATGAAGATTGGAAAAGTGCGTTCAATTTGGTTGAGATTAAGGAGTCTATGGGGAATACAATACCCATTGGAACACTTGGGGCTCCACTGAATCCACCAACAGCTCGAGTCTCCAAGTCTCTTCTTTCCAAAGTGAATCCTCTCGAGCGCTTGTGAAAGGGTGGGCCAAGTTTCCCCAAATCCACATCATATGGAAGGCGTTGGTATTAACCACTTTGCCTCGAGGGTCCAAGACCACCAAGAGAGGCTTTTTGACAAATTTCCATACCTGTCGTATGTACTCCACGACGGCAGATTCGATCATTGAAGGATGCGCCACCGAGTACCATGGCATCATCCCCAATAACCGTTCGAATTTCTTCTGTTTCTCATCTGTCCATGGGGACTCCACAATTGGCATCCACACCACCTCGTAATCGCTCTCTGCTCTACTTTTGTTGTTTATACAGTCCCTGTAGATTTGTTCCAGCATTGAAAGCTCCACTGTGGTCAGGTCCAGGTCAGAGATGAGGAGCAACACATTTTTCTTTCGCAGCACTTCGAGGGTAGCCTGTGATGTTGTGATTAAAGTTTGAAACCCAAATAGAATGTGTGGAGTACTTTAGATATTCTCGTTATAATGTGTGTCCGGTTTGTTAGAAAAGGGAAAACTGAGGACCCACCTTTTCCTTGCTTTGACCATCGATGAGGGGCGGCTTATCATCCTTGGAGAAAATCAAAGCCTTCAGAATCTTGTGGTTGTCAATGTGGGGTATCTCGAAAAGTCGAACCAGGTTCGCATACGCTTCTTGATGCATCTTCTCATCTGTGTATCAATCAATCACAAACACGACCAAAAACAGGGAAAGAATTGAAGTTTAGAGAGCTACAGAAGCCTCACTTATGTAATGATGACAAGCACGAAGCAGCTCTTCAAGATGCTTCCGTATGCTGTCGATCTTATGGGTCAAATTAGACAGCTCCCATGACTCAGATGCTGATGCTAAATACCTGATCAAATGTTGGAGAGAAGAAACTAAGAATGGTTGGTTAGCTAAGTTCGATTACCAAAAGTAGGAGACGGTGTGGCATACTCATGGCCGACTCCAACGAGGCCTGCAGTCTGTGCAGCACATGCAACAATGCTTCTGATTGTCCAGTAAGTAGCTGTGGGAATAAGAGTGATTGCGCTCTTCATTTCAGGCGTGTCTGGAGTAACGTAATGGGGAGGAAGCATGGTGAAATCAACAATGCACTTGGCCACAGCCATGAGTGTGTTGATGAGTTTGTCAACTTCTTCAAATTTTTGCTTCACAATGTCGATCCTCTCGAACATTTCTGGGAGTTTCTTGAGGAGCGAGATGTCTTTGGCGAGGAAGTCAGTTGTGGATTGCTGAGCCAATAACCAAAACTCTCCATAGTTTATGGCAAATGCAGCCAAGGCCAGCACCACCTTAGCATCCCATGGCCAGTTTGATAATAAATTGAGCACTTCCATCGTCACGGTATGGGTATCCCCAGCTCTTGAACACCTGTACCGTATCTGTGATCATTCAAAACAAGCAAACAAAATGAATCTCTGAAAGGACGTGAACTTCTTCTTGTGTGCCTAAAAGGAAGAAGAAACTGTAAGCAACCTCATTGGAAACTCTATTGATAGTGAACGATACAAAATTCAGCAAGTCCAGCAAGTCTGTTGGGCCTGGAGAGCGGTCTTCGATTGCCTCCAGTTGAGCTCGTGTTGTTCCCTGCAGACAAATTTAATCAGTGAGCACATAACTTTCTTCTAGACCAAACAGATGATTTGGTTCAATTTGAATCATGAATATGCAAGAAAACAATTGTTATGTATGTGCCTGGTGAGTATTGAGTTTAGCTCGAAGGAAAATTTTTTCAACGAGGCCGAGCAAAGGGTTGACAGGCAACTCGAGGGGTTCCTCAGAATGAGTGGCCAAAACTTGCTTAGTGAAGGCATTTTCATCGCGTGTTGCGAATAGATGACGGTCTTGTTTAACAAGACTCGACTTACGCGGTGCTGCAGCAGCCATGGCTTGCATTGTTCAATGGGGAAGATAGAGTGGAGTATGTATGTATTGAGTAGAGAATTGTGGTGATTGTGGGATAGAGTTTGAAACCAGGTTAAATAGAGGGATAAAAAGGGATTAAAGGTGAAAAGGTTTGATGAATTTCTACCTTGCTTCCAGGGGGGTTTAAATTAGTATAAAAGTAAAAAAGAGAGGATTAAGACAAGGCATGAGTGTTTGAGTGGAAAAATGAAGTGTTGTGATCCAAGTAGTGATATAAAAGCATGTGCCAACTGGGGAGCTGCATTCAAGTTTGCCTCGTATCAGAATCTCAGCGTCATGCCATATATGAGTATTGGAAGATTAGAAGAAAGAAGCAAAAGAAAAGAAAAGAAAAGAACGGGTGGGAGATGTTTCCTTTTAATCATAACTGAAACTAAGAGAATGTCACTTTATCAAGCCAAACAAAGCAATCGTGCAGCACATGGATGCAGTTAGGAGGATATTAGGACAGTTTATCAACATTCTGGCTGTCCAACCAAATTGGGATGTGCTTAATATTTCTATGCTTAGTATACTCCTCAACTATTTATTGTTTCTAACATTCAAGTTTATCCAGCAGACAAAATGGCTATAGATTCTTGTAGCAACGTTCCCATTTTGTTTCCATCATGACAGACAACTTCTCCACAACAAAATGAAATTACGTCGATCGTGTGCCTGAACCGAGCCTAACCGCTCACACAAAATGGCTACCTTCCATAGCCTTCCCACTTCTTACAGAGCAAGTGGTAAATTTTTGTACAAAATTACGTTAATTGAAAGGTAATCAACTAGCCCCACCGGAGTATCTGTCATGGACTATTATGAAGCTCCTTTCCAAGATTTCTTCTCCCCTCTTCCCCATCCAACGTCCTTGGACAAATTAGCCTTCTTCGCGCTGGAAGCCTGGACAATGTCATCCCATGCATTTTCCTTTCCATTTTCTGAAACCACCAGAAAACAACACACAAGGTTGAGAGCAAATAAGCAGCTTTACTTATTCCTAACACACAACACAAGTCGTGTCTGTACCCCGTTTACTGGTATCGTTTTCCCACTTTTTCCAGCTTTGTTTTGATGCCCTGGGCTGGTTCTCCCCTTGTTTACTGGTATCGTTTTCCCACTTTTTCCAGCTTTGTTTTGGTGCTCTGGGCTGGTTCTCCCATTTGTTCCAGCTTTGTTTTGGTGCAATGGAATGCTTCTCCCACTTGCTCCAGCTTTGTTTTGAAGTAGATGCTTCACTAATATTACCACCACCAGCTGCTTCAAAACCTAGTGAGTTTTCATGCTCAACGATTCTGATGTCAACGAGTGAGGAGTAATCAGCCTGCATAAATTAAAAGAGTCAATTAGCAGCTGCCATGCTGTGTTTTCCATCTTGTTCATCGATCATGAAGCTGAGCCTAGCCTGACAACAGAAAACACACATCTGGCAAGTGTAATTTAATTTGTTTGATTGTCCCTAATCCCATATGCTTATCTGATTAACTCCCACTTCAAGTGAACAACATAACTAAAGATGATAGATGATGGCTAATTTGAGCACCTTTAAAGACCCATCTTCCGCATATGGATGCTTGACTGCTTCCTCGTTCATTGCCTTAAAAACAAATGGATATTCTGGAACAGGAATCAGCATAATCTTATTTGCTTCAGGATTACACCATGATACCTTTCCAACCTAACAGGATTGAGCAAAGTATAAGTATGGGCCTCATCGAAGATATTAATATCATAATGGGAACCAAAGGAATTATTACTCTGAAGGAGGAAAATTCTGGAGTCCATGATGATGATAATTCAATTAAACGATATGCAATTATATCACCTCTCTGCAATATAGAAGTTCATGGCTGAGATGATTCCAACACCAAACAATGGTAAATTTAGACATATCCAAGCAACAGAAGCTAATTCCAGATTAGGGAAGGACAATGCAATATTCACACAGAAACATGTAAAACTTATCGAAAACAAACCTCGGGCAAGCTCAAACAAGGTCTGAGTTCATTGAAGTCAATTGGACATTTCCTAGTTGATGAATCTTTTTTAGCTTGCGACTTGGAACTTTGTCCTTCACAGTTGCAATTACTCCTCCAAAATGAGGATTTCCCTTTACCCCATTTTTTTTCATTCTTAATTGTTATCCCATTTGACCGCGCGGTGTCCTGAAACACTCAATTCGAATGTCAAAGAACTTGGTTTCACTTGCAAGGACTATATAAAAGCAAAGAGCTCTAAGCACAGGGATAATACCATAGAAGCTTGAGCTGGATGCACAAACTGGTTAGCTTCTCCTGGAACGAACACAAATTAAAATACACAAGTTAGCACTTGCACCAAGCAGCATAAAGTTGTAACACGAATTTTGAAAGAATGAGAAACACAAACGGACCTTGATCAAGAGGCAGAAAACGAACATGTCCTGGTCTAGTTTCCACGGGGACAATTCCTTCATCAACACTACTGTCATCTAGCTGTTCAGAGTCCTCAAAGTAATTCTCAACAGGTAACTTACCGTTACTATTTCGAACTATTCGTTGCTGTACCTGCTGAACGATCAATGAATAAACATCACTTTTAACGCTTAAAATGGAGATTTTTTTTAAAGGAAAGGCCTTCCTTATTTAAATTTAACTACAATGACAAGATATAACATCCTCATAAGACTTACTTTACGAACCTTTTGCTTCTTGTTTGTACCAGTATTGCCATTGGATGATTTGCGCTTCTCGACCAGACTCTTATCAGAAACAGAAACTTCCTGCTGCGATCTACAATTATGGTCTGTATGAAACTGCTGAAGATTTGATGGAGAAGCCAGACATTTGTCAGTTGGAGCAAATCTATTCTTCTTCTTCCTACAATTTGGATAATGTAATAAGCATCAGATAGTTCATGCAGGGTACGACTTCGCCAAACTAAATGAAAAATGCTCTAATACTAGCATATGGATATTGGTCATGTATCTAGAACAGAATGAGACGGCATCACATGAAGACCATTGTGGCTGTTATTGATCGACAGAAGTTGCACGGTCAAGATGTGATGCTATCAATGAACAACCAAAGCCCAGTTTACAACAACACAAAACATTCACCATCCCTTAAGAATCACAGCATGAACCAACAAGTTCGTGGCTCTAACATCCCGGTACTTGTTTTACATTCCACTAGAATCATAAATGGCATCATTCACATTGAAGCAGCTAGCATAAACAAAAGCAAGATATGAGGATCGAGCACCATCAAGAACATGGTATTTGAACTAGAAATGTTGCCTGCATATAAGAATCTAATGCTATACGATTCTTTAGATTTAGCATTGATAGAGACTGGTACTAAATACTTTGAGCTGTGAACTGTTTTCAGTGCCTTCCTTTTCCTGCAAACTGTTTTCTCTTTGCTTCCCACATCCACTGTGTCTTCCAACTGATTCAGCAGATCATAATGTTCATCATCTTGTTCTGCTTCATTTTTGTAGTCAGTGCACTCCTTCACAAGCTCCTCGTTGGCTAGAAGCTGAACATCTAGACCAGCAGGTTGCCCCTCCTCCATGTCTGCCATCGTCTCAACTGCAATCACATTGTCCTCACTCTTCTTCACCCTGTTAGAAGAACAATACGGCAAACTGGGAGACTTGGTCTTATAGAGACGAAGTATTCAAAGAGCAAATATCGCCCACAAACTGACCTAACAATATCTCCATCCTTCAAAATAGAAGTAGGCTCAAAGGGTGGTAGAACAAACCCATCCATCTGTAAGAGGGAAAAGATGAGCTAAGCATGCATATCACTGAAAGTGCCTAATCAAAGACAACCAAACAACTCTCCCCCCCTCCTCCATCGGGAATTGCAAGTGAGAAGAACGCAGAGAAAGCGAGAGAGAAAAAAACAAACTTACAGAAAGAAGGAGGCCATGAGGACAAGCATCGCGAAGAAGGAAAAGGTCGAGAAGATAGGAGGAGAAGTCGGAAATGGAATGGAGGTGGGATTTCAGAAGAATCCAACTCCGTTTCAGTCCATTTCTCCTCTGCGGCTTGCTCAGTAGGCGCCCCTCTTCGAAAACCAAACGCACTCTTACTGTCCCCGAATTCATCGATCATCCGAACAAACCCGACACCCACCAAGATTGCTTGCAATTCGCAACAAATGGAAGATACAATTAGGCTTCAAATCGCTCGATTGCTTCGGTGCTTGCTTTCAATTATTTATTTATTTAATTAACACAAAATCACACCTTTTCTCTCTCGATTTTTAAACTCAATTGCATTAGCCTTTATCTCTTATTTGTATACTCAAAATCTCAAATTTTCTTAAGAACCCACAACTTTGTAACCAATATCATGGTAATTTAATATCATTAGTCTTCTTCCCCCAATATATTTTATCAACTTTGCTGATCAACCGTTGTCGATCCACATCAATGGATAACAACGGATATGTTTATATGTCCATAAAAGTTGAGTATCAATAGAATACCATTATCTTCGTGAATAGGAGATCTATGAGATGAAATAAAAGGTAATGTCATACTTGTACGATCTCGTCGATCATGGTCGATTTTAAGACTTTTTTTTGTTTGTTTGTCTGAGGATCCCTTCTTTACACAATTTAAACATAATCGTCTACTCTTTCTTACATGATTCAAAAAATTCATGCGAGACGGGAAATGGGGAGTGGCTTCCCTGTCCTCGTCCCCGTCTCAATTAGTCATTGTTATTATTTTTGTTCGAAAGTAACATTCTTTAACTCCAATAAAAACAAAACAATAGTCGAAAACTGAGATGTGGTTGGTCGGTGCCGATTCTTTCTAATATTAATAAAGCATTGGCACCTCAGATATATGCATGCATCTTCATAAAAAGAAAAATCATAATTAAATTTATTGTGCGTGTATGTATGTACATATATATAATAATGATTTTGAATCGAATAAGAATACCATAAATCATCTTACAAATAAACATTCCTTATTTAGTGTCAAAATAAGGAACATAATACAATTCTCTTTGTGATGAGAAAGGGATTTCGATTAGGATAAGAATAAACGTATAAAAATTAATAAGCTAAATTAATAAAAATAGTTTTATCCGTAAAATTATTAATATAAAATTTTAAAATATTGGATTTGAATTGAAAGGTATAGTACACCTGGTTTAAAAATTTATATATGGACACGTAGTAATACCTTAACCATAAAAAAAAATTGAATTTTTTCTTTTATTGTAACTATATGGATAAGAGTGGTTAATCTTAATAATCCATGCACTAAAGAAAAACTATTTTCACCCATTTATGGATATATTGTTATTTAAACGGGTCTTTATTGTTTTTGTAATTCACATTTTTAATTTAGCAGTATAAAAAGAACTCTGTTTCATGCTCTATTATGAATTTGATAGTTGAGAACAGCCATCGCTGTAGATAGCACACATCATGAAAGACGTCTTCTTCAACTCTCTCTGCTTTTTCTTCTTCTTCTGTTCCGTGTTTCAATTCAATCGGTGCGTAAATCTCTCATTTCTCTCACTTTTCTTTCAAGGTAGTATAGCTTATATGGTCCTTAACTCTGCGTTGTTTAAAGAATTCCGTTTCCATATTTTGTAAAGGTTCCTCTACTTCCTGTGAAAAACTAGGATTGTTGTTGAGGGAAGAACGAAGATCCATTTCATTTCTTTTTAAAAATTGTATTCCCGTGAAAGGGATTCTATTGCTTCCTCTCTATTGTTACTGCAAATTTAGAGATGTGCTTGGTTTAGGACTTTCTGTAAAGCCCATCTGTGAGCTTGTGTTGTGCTGTGAACTTCGTTAACTTTGGATCATCTAGGGCTATGGTTTGGATGAAGCCTCTTGATTTACTAATCATATGGTGCATACTAACTTTAATCTTTTTAGGGTGTCCTCACAAAATGGAACAGAACGTGCTGTCGTCCCGCCGAGAGGTTGGAACTCTTATAATTCATTTTCCTGGATTATTTCTGAAGAAGAATACCTAAAGAATGCAGAGGTTGTGGCCAATCGGCTTAAGTCTAAGGGATATGAGGTAGGGCTTTGGTAACTTCCTGAAAATTGTACCGATAACATTGCTCATTTTATGATCTAATTAATGTGTGCATTCCTTTAAATTTGTTGTAATGTAATGCGGTAAAATGGTGGTAAGATGATTAATCTTCTCGGTTGTTTGATGGATGCAGTACGTGATTGTGGATTACCTATGGTATAGGAGAAATGTTCCTGGTGCTTACGCTGATTCTCTTGGATTTGATGTGATCGATGAATGGGGGAGGATGGTCCCGGACCCGAGTCGGTGGCCTTCCTCGCAAGGTGGAAAGGGATTCACTGAAGTAGCTAAGAAAGTTCATGATATGGGTTTGAAGTTTGGAATTCATGTCATGAGAGGAATAAGTACACAGGCAGTCAATGCTAATACGCCTATATTGGACATTTCAAAGGTAACTTAGTTCCCTTATTTTTCTGTATTACGTGAGCATTTGTAAATAGTCAGCCCTGAAACACACACGGGAGAAATGATTATAAGGTTCTCAATTGCTTGGTAGGGAAGTGCCTATGAAGAATCCGGGAGAAAGTGGTTTGCAAGTGATATAGGGGACAAGTCGAGGACTTGTGGATGGATGAAAAATGGTTTCATGAGTGTGAACATGGATTTAGGAGCTTCAAAAGCCTTCTTAAGGTCCCTTTATCAACAATATGCTGATTGGGGGGTTGATTTTGGTAAGTTTACTGTCATTGACACAACGCAAGCTCACTTTCTACATGTTTGCATGCCTCTCTCGAAGTATTTGATAGTGTTTTAGATTTGTGATGAATTTCATTTTGTTCTTCAAAGTAAGATGTCTGAATCAAAAAGATCTTGCCATTGCCTGGAATCTTGATACTAAACTGAAATGATCATTCTTTTTCCGGCAGTGAAACTTGATTGTGTCTTTGGCGATGATTTGGATTTACCTCAAATAAGCTTTGTGTCTGATGTATGTTCTCTTCTGTCTCTGTCACAGACACATGCAATTGTTACTCATATGCTAAATGCTAATTCATTTAAGTACGCACAGGTTCTTAAACAACTTGACCGCCCAATATTGTTTTCTCTGTCCCCCGGAAAAACTGCGACGCCAGCCATGGCCAAGGATGTAAGTGGGCTGGTTAACATGTATAGAATAACAGGTGATGATTGGGATAATTGGAACGACCTCGTTTTCCACTTTAACATCACCCGGTAACTTAAGTTATTATGTTTGAGTTCAAGAGATTCAAATACATACCATTTGATATTGATGTCATCTCAACTTGTACTCTCTTCTTCAGGGATTTCTCTGCTGCTAATATGATAGGCACCACAGGCTTGCTGGGTAAATCTTGGCCTGATTCAGATATGCTTCCATTTGGGTGGCTTACCGATCCAGGTTATACAATTTTATAAGACTGAACGCACTAAAAATGACTGTACAATTAGATTGAGTAACAATCTTAAGCTTGTATACATGTTATTAATAATGTTGGATGAAATGTTTAGCTGCAAATGAAGGCCCACATAGGACAACCAACCTCAGCGTAGATGAACAAAGAACTCAGGTAAATTTGTGGTTAAAAGAGGGAGAGAAAGAGAGTAATATCATCGCTGAAATGTTGTTCAACTTAATTTCAGATGACTTTATGGTGTATGGCCAAGTCTCCAATTATGTATGGAGGAGATTTGAGGAATATTGACGATGCCACCTTTAGTCTCATCACAAATCCTACGCTTCTGGAGATTAACTCCTTCAGTTCAAATAACATGGAGGCAAGTTGAGCTTTTTCAAGCTTGGAAAGACTTTCTTGATATCGACGTTTTGACTATTTTGTGTTCATTTCCATTGCCATTACAGTTTCTTAAAGTTGCTTCAACAAAGGTTTCGAACAGTAGGGAGAAGATTGTGAAATGGCATTCTAGAGATATGGTGGCATCAGTTTCACCTGTACTGGGGCTCACCAAGTGTTCAGATTCAGACGCAGCTGGTTGGGTTCCTGAAAGTCTGAATCGAGGTCTTCAAAAAATATGTTGGAAGGCAAATCCAAAACACAAATATGAAACACCATTTTGTGTATATAAACGAGGGCCTCGACTTGCAATGTGATTGATTTGATGCCCTATTATTATTTTACTGTCTCAAGTTTTGAGTTTGTCACAAAAATTAAGTCGTGGTACAGATACAAAGAGGCAGCTAGTGGGCATGATCGAGGGGATGTTTGCCTGGATGCAACTCGGCAAAGGAAGCGTAGTTCTGAAGAGTTCAGGAGGGGGTCATTTTTCCCTTGTATAAGGCATGAGAACCAGGTGTGTCAAAATGTCCGAGAAGATGAAGAAATTTCTCACCCTTATTACTTATCTCTGTGATGCTCTTATTGGAATGTTGATTGTTATGAAAACAGAAGTGGGAGTTATACAGTAATGGGACGTTGGGAAACCAGCAATCTGGGGAGTGTGCAATTGTAAAGCAAAACGATGGTAATGAATTGCGTTGTTAATTATGAGGATGATGTTGAGTTTTTAGCATGATGATGATTTGATTGCATTGGTGCAGCAGAAGGTATTGAGAGTGGAGTTCGGTCATGGATTGCTACAGGGAGAGGAGGTTAGTGCATCAATCTCTGAGATTCTGAATGGGTTTTCACAACGTTGTCGTGGGTAAAGAAAGAAAGTTTTGATGTAATTCAGGTGAGGTATATGTTGCTCTCTTCAATCTCAACAACGAGAAGACTGAGATATCTGTGAAGATTTCGGACCTTGCGGAGGCACTTCCAGGCAAGGGCTTGGGTCAAGCTTCCTGTAAATACAGAGAGGAATGGAGTGGAAAAGAGTTTGGAGTGATGTCGGGGTCGACCATAGCTGCACCACTTCAAACCCATGCCTCTGCTCTATTTACCATCAACTGCAGCTAGCCCTACTGCCTTGTGGAACCTCTCTTTTTTCTACCTAAAACTTTGTATTAAAGCTTAAATAATACAGAAATAAAGATTTCCCAGTCTGCTTCTGAATTTTTTATTTTTTATTTTTTATTTTTTATTTAATTTCCCGTAAACTGTTGATACCAAATGAATGGAGAATAGAACGCATCCTGACCGTCCAATAGGTTGAAGTCAACAAACACAGATCCTCGTCCACGTGGCCACTGCTTCTTTTGTGCGCCGTTTGATCACTTCCCCTGCGGGCGCGTGGGATCCAAACTCCCATATAATCTCCACGCCCACACGACTCCCCACTCATCACTCCAGTTTTGTAATTCCATCCATTTCAATTACAAAACATCCAAAGGGAAGACGGGAAAAAGAGGGATTCTATAAAATCCTTCTTCCTCTCTCACAACGACCGTTTCCATTTTCTATTTCCATCGCATGTTCTCTGAGCTCCGGCTCCATTAACGGAGCCTAGCTCATTCACCAAACTCCAATTTTTCGTTTAGATCTCTCTTCTTCCTCTATTTCACTACTTGCGATTCCTGGATCTCGAGCTTCAGCCAAGCCAAACCAAACGAGATACAAATGTCAAAACCCTGGGGTGGAATCGGAGCCTGGGCCGCTGATGCCGAGCGTGCTGAGGATGAGGAGCGAGAGGCGCAAGCTGCTGCGGCCGCTTCCCAAGCAGAATCCAAGAATTTCCCTAGCCTTAGGGAAGCCGTCAGCACCAAGCCCAAGAAAAAGAAGATGTCGCTGTCGGAATTCACTATGGGGACCTTGACGGGTCATGGCGCCGGCGGTAGGCTAACGGACAGCCAGGGCTTGACCCCGGAGGAGATGATTCGGCTTCCAACTGGTCCAAAAGACCGCTCTGGTGAGGAAGTACGTTCTGGCCGGCTCGGTGGGGGATTTCCCACTTATGATCGCCAAGGTATGTCTGCTGGTCGATTTCGAGACCGTGATGATGGCGATGGGTCCTGGGGTGGTGGTCGACGATCTTATGGCGGGTTTGATGAGGAACGCAGGGGCTCATCTCCTAGGGCTTCCAATTTCGATCAACCTTCGAGGGCTGACGAGGTGGATAATTGGGCAATGACGAAGAAATCGCCCACATTGGATTCAGGTCGACAAAATAGGTATGGGTCGCTAGGCGGTGGTGTGGGTGGAATTGCATCTAGGGCAGACGAGGTCGATAACTGGGCACGTGAGAAAAAGCCTATTCCATCGAGATCCTCCACATTCGGTTCCGGTTATCGTGAGGCGAATGAGCCTGATCGATGGGGTAGAGGCCGTTCACGTGATAGTGTCACAGAACGGCCCCGATTAGTGTTGGATCCACCCAAAGGTAATGTCGTAACAAATGAAGCAACAAGGACGAACAAGCCAAACCCTTTTGGAGCAGCAAGGCCGAGAGAGGAGGTTTTGGCCGAGAAGGGATTGGATTGGAAGAAGCTGGATACAGAAATTGAGGCCAAAAAAACCAGTAGGCCAACTAGTGCTCACTCTAGCAGGCCTTCGAGTGCTCAATCCAACCGTTCGGAGGGTCCAGGATTACAGGGCGTAGAAAATGTGGTGAAGCCGAGGCCAAAAGTCAATCCATTTGGGGATGCCAAACCTAGGGAGGTTTTGCTGGAGGAACGTGGCAAGGATTGGCGAAAGATAGATCTGCAACTTGAGCACCGTGCTGTTGACAGGTCTAATTTCACTTTTAGTATTGTTAATCTCTATCTCTCTGTTATGGTTTGGTGCTGGGGACAATTTCTTTGTTTTCTGATTGTCATTTGCTTCTCGGAGGCAAATTTTTCCGGTGTGAAACTGGCTGGAGTTGTTCTATTGAGGATTAGGTGTAACTTGATTTTTTCTGATGACTAGCTATCGTCTTAGAATGGGAACTTGAGTGACCACATATGTCATATAGTTATGTCCAGCTTCTTTACTTCGTGTTGGAGTCATTGCCTAATGAATGGTCGAAAGGACGGAAGGCGACTTTCAAATGTGATCACTTTTGGTTTAGCGACATAGGGAGTCAGTTAGAATTTTGGTTTAAATCCTATTAACCCATGAACTATTAGATATAGTTTGTTTGGGTTCTTGTATTTTCAACTTTTGATTCATGAACTTCGCTTAAAGAACTCTCACTCTCATTGGACGTTGGACTGGACATTGGACTCTCCTGTGTTTATGCTAAATCATTTATGGCATCTGTCCTAGCATCTGTCCTGGATGGCGGATACATAATCCAACTTCCGACACATGAGCTAGGGCGCAATACCGGCACACTCATGTCGTCTGATACTGTCCTTGAAAAATTCATTTCAAAGGAAGACACTCGAGACACTCGCCTTGCTATACTCGTCCTTATTGTGACGCACGTATGTGCCACAGGGTATCTCGCTTAGGCCACAGGGCCTAGGTGTGAGCTGACACCATGCCTCCCCCCATAGCCCATTTTTAGGCATTTTCAATCTTCCTCGGGCGTACGTCATTTTGGCGAATGGTCGTACGATGTCGAGGAGCATCTGTTTGGTGTCCGATTGACACAAAATTTGGCGAGCATTCATATTTCATATGAAAGGACTTGACTCTAGAACCACATGCCCAAACTCCCTTTCGAAATCCCGACTTTTGAGGTTAAGGCCTGGGGCCCTACCCGACCCTTCAACAAGCCTATCTCTGACACTCGTGTCTACTCGTTGCCCCTATCTTTCTCATGCCTCGTCTTCTCTTCAATGCTCACTTTGTGTGGCGTGTTGGATGATGCACCGTCCTCTTTGGTCGCATCATGACACATGTCTAGGCCATCGTGTGGCTAGATGGGCACCACTTGAGGGTTGCCGCTTTGCTTGTCACAATGTGAGGTTCACAACCTACTCTCTTCACAGTATGATTGTTACTAGTGAAGTTATTCAGAAGACTTCAGAGGAGGAGAACCACACTCCAAACAAAGGAAGTAAATAGACTTACCCAAATATTTGAAGAGAAAGGGCCTATCGGAAAAGAATAAGAAGGGAAAAGGTGGTGGATAAAAATGTGTCTTTGTGACTCATTTGCTTCTTTACGTAGAGTCTCACGGTCATACATCTTCGATAGTGGGGCATCATTATCTTGACACGTTCATGACAGGCCTTAAAGGGAACTCAAGCCCCCTTCACATCTTTTGCCCGACTTTGTGGCTTCGTCGGACCTTGGGCGAGGTTCACCTTTGCCAATAGAACACAACTTGTGCGGAATACAAGCTTGTTTAGCTACCCACGCCGCTTGTGCATTCATGTTCAATCGTCTGTGACTCTAGCCGATTTACCTCTACACTAAGCCAAGTTATTCGGCTTGACTTTGCCTTTACTCTAGGTCAAATTCATTTGGCTTGACTTTGCCTTTACTCCAGGTCAAAGTCATTCGGCTCGACTTTGCCTTTACTCTAGCCCAAAGTCTCTCGTGTGCATCATCGCATCTCAGTCATCATCTTGGTTCCCAAGGACACGACCATGCATCGTGATGTCGTCCCCATGTCTCGGGACAGCTCGACCATCTTGGCTTGCTCGGACATGTCCTTAGAGACCAACCCATGTGTTGCTTATCTGATCGAGACATCTCGAACATCCATCTATCCAGGTTTTCATCGGGGCATGAACTCCCCCTTTTCATGGCATGTCATTTACGGGTTTCGTACCAGATAGCGGGTACATATTCCAACTTCTGACACATGGGTTGGGGTGCAATGCTGGCACACTTGTGTCGTCTGACACTATTCTTGAAAGACCCATTTCAAAGGTAGATATCTAAGACGTTTGTTTTGGAACGCTTGCCACCCACGCTATGACATACGTATGTGCTACAAGGTAGCTCGCTTAGGCCACAGGGCCTAGGGGTGGTGGAGAGCTGACACCATGGCTCTCCTTATAGTACATTTTGAGACATTTCAAATCTTTCTGGAGTAGACGTCGTTTTGGCGAGCGGTCATACGGCCCCATTGAGCATCCGTCAAGTATTTGATTGACTCCAAATTTGGTGAGCTCTCACCTTTCATATAGAGGAACTTAACTCTAGAGTCACATGCTGAACCTTATATTGAAACCCTGACTTTTAAGGTTATGGCTCGAGGTTGTACCCTGCCCTCTCCGAGCTTGTCTCCAACTCTCGTGTCACCTCGTTCTCTCCAACCTTGTGTATGCCTCAGCTTGACTTGGGTGCAACTCTTGGTGTGTTTGATGATGCACCGTCCTCCTCGGTCACATCATCACACTTGTCTATCTTGGCCCTCACGTGGCTGGATGGGCGCCACTTGAGGTTCACCTTTGTCTATCTTACGTGTGGGGGTCACAACCTACTTTCTCAAGATTGTGACACAAAACACCAATTTAGAGAGAGCGCGAAACCAAGGACACCTTTGTAATCTTTCATAAGTATTAAGGCATGAGTGAGTAAGTTCGCAAAGAACTTTAATTTTCTGTTCTAGAGAAGTCTATGTAACAAAAACTCTCTTGGACATGAAACCCAAGTTGCTTTACATGTAAAAGCATTTAGAACTTGATGTGCGCGGCCTTCTTTCTTAAATTGGACATGGATATTGTTTTAGAAGACATGTACGACAAGCCTTAAGTATCGGTCATTGTTGTGCTATCATGTGGTCACAACATTTGCTCGTTTTTTACAACTTACATCTAGTATACTTCGCTGCAACCTGACACAAGCCTCAAGTATCTTTCAGTTCTAAGCTATATTCAGGTGACTTCCCATATTCAGTTTAATTTGTTGCAACATTATAGTTGAGGCATAGATAACAATGAATCGTGAGGAAATTTTCTAACTTTACTGCTGAGAACTGTGTACATTTTCATCATTAGATTTTTTTTAACAAAAGTTGTGAAGGAATTAAAACGTTTAAATGCTAAGCTGTGAAGTGGTCACATTGTTAGATCGGGTTTGCTGTCAAATAATTGGATGCTAAGAATCAACCATGAGAAAGTAGTTTTTCCAACTCCTTCAGAGATTCATTATATGTTGATTAGAGTTTAGGAAAGGTATGTTTTTATGCTTATAATTTGAATACAGGAACTGAATGTTGAATCACTACGAAATGAAATTATAACATCAGGTTTGTCTTCTAGTGTATTGCTTTTCTGTCTGTACCTGGGATCTTGGAGAGACTTCTCTATCTATCTTGTGCTGTGCAGTTTAAGTTTTATGGAATAAATTTTTATTTTTTAAACAAAAGAAAGATGAAAATATTTTATTTAAAGGTGGTACAGGTCTATGTGGCCGTTGGTGGCTTAGTCTGCAAATATTGTATTTTTTCATGAAACTGTTGGACGAAGTGAAGCTTTACTTATCTATCTCATATCACCTTCACATTGAACCGTGTCTACTTTTTTACCACAGGCCTGAAACAGAAGAGGAAAAGATGTTGAAGGAGGAAATTAATGTTCTAAGAAAGGAACTTGAGGAAGGCTTACATCTGAATACCAACAAAGAATCGGTGCAAGAATCTGCTGGAGAGATGCAAAACCTGCGTGACAGAATAAATAAAAAAGAACGTGAACTGGAGACTTTGGTCCTTGATTTGGATGATAAAGTTCGGTTTGGGAAGAAAGCCACTGAAAGACCTGGCTCTGGAGCAGGCAAGGCTGCTGCCTTTCAAGAAAGACCGCCTTCTCAAGGATCCTTTGATGAGTCCAGAAGTTTTGAGTCTATGGACAGACCTCGATCACGAGGCACTACAGATGTATGGAGTAGGTCTGCTGATGATAGAAAACCAATCCAAGGTGCCAGAGATGGAGGATTTTTGGGTAACAGAAACATAGAGAGGTTTGGATTTGTTTGTCATTTTGTTCCTTTCTGCTTATTCTGTTTGTTCCAAATTTATCATTTTGAATCTCAAATATTTCATTTCTGTTCTTATTCCAGGTCGAGGGATAGATGGTAAGCTTGCTTTGTGGATACCATTGATTTTACGATCTTGTTTGAGTATCGGAAGCCAAGATACATTGGTCTCACCTTTTACGATGTTTTTTCTTTTCTTTTTTGAGCTCCAGAAATTGGAGCGAGAGAACTACTTGTCTGGTGCCAAACTTTTGTTACCCTTCAAACGATGTAAAATTGCTATTTTTTTCTTATTTTTGTTGAAATTGAGGAGCCTGTATTATGGTTAGGACTCGAATTATAACCAGACAGTTGGGATTCCCTAGTTCTTTTTTTCTTCTTTTTTGTCTTGTAATAGTCATTCTGTGTCATACAGCTAGTTCGGTTGGTTTTGGTCATGGACATAACAATCTAAGTTCCATTTGCACGTGAAAGATGTTATAAACTCCTGTTTTTCATGCCTGCTCGATAGGAACAAAATGGTCAAAATTGTTGTTCCAATGATGGGATAATATGAATTCTAACCCAAGGTTGGTGCTATTCATCTTTTTTGTTTACTTGTTGACCATTTTTAGCTTGCTGGAGGACTGGTTTTAGAACGGTTATTAAATTAATTTAAAACATGTATAGCGACAGAAAATCGTTTTAAAGAAAATGTACATATGTTTTCATTGTTACAGGGCTAAAAGATGATCAAACAGGACTCGAACCAAGAGTTTTACTAAGTTAAGTTGGGTTAATGATGATTTTTCCTTAAAAACTTCTTTTCAAAAATCTTCTTTTTAGGAAGAAAGATTTTGGAATTGAGATAATAAGCATCTCTTTTATGTGAAAGATATAATGCAATAATAAGAAAGATGAGATATTTATTAAAAAAATAAAAAGATGAGATGTGACCAAACATGAATAAGAGAATCTTAGTATAAGAAATATTGGTAGATGGAACATACCTAAGATATCAAATAAAATTGATATTAATCGTGGAATGGAAAATTTTAGTGCTCGTTTGATGGAATGATTTATAAGCATCAATTTGAATGGCAGTTGTTGGCATGCAGCGAGGTGAGGACAAGATAAAAACCATGCCACCAAAGCAGTCCAACCTAACCAGTAGGCTTCCTCTGGGTTATTATTTTCATCCTATAAAGTCCAAACTTAACTCATTCTCTTAAAATACAACTTCTTGCCATTGTTAAAGGGAATAAAGAGGTCTATTGTCGTAACTAGTGATATAAAATATGTCTACATAGATATTAAGAAAACATTAGGCACTGTTTGTCCTGTCGATTAAAAGTAATCTTAAAATACTGTATGACTATACTTGGGAATGAATACAAAGGAAATTAAATTAAAAACTAAAGAAAAGAAAAGGCCGAAGAAAGTGATGGAAAAAAGGTAAAAGTAGACCGGTAAAAAGATGTGCAGAATATAGATATAGATCTTATGAAATTTACGGAGATATATTCATATTGCAATGAAAGCTAATAGTTAGCAAACACGAAATAAAAACAATAAGAGAGAGAGAGAACAAACCCGTCGCTGTGAGATTAGGGCGGACTGGTGATGGGCAATGAAGATAGGGATGATAATTGGGCATGAAGATGATCTCCTATCTGGCATGTCTAATCCTGTCCTTCTATAATTCAATCCCTCTTTGTTTACCTCTTCTTTCTCTCTCATGATGGGTCCATTTGTTGCCCATCAATCTTCTAAAATATTTCTTTCTCTCTCTCTCTCTCTCTCTCTCTCTCTCTCGTATTCTTTGATTCTTTCTGGGGAATTGGAATTGGGATTGGGAGCTAATTCTGATTCATCAATTCTAAATTTGTAAAAACAAAACTTCAAGAGAACCCACTTTTGTTTTTACCATATCTTTCGATTTGCATTCATCATTCTTCATTCGATCTTCCAAGCATAGAGAAACAAACAAAATTTGGATGACCCAGCTGCATTCTCAACCTCCCCGGAAGTAGAAATCACTTCTCTAATGGACATTCCTGTGGTTGATGTCAAGGCAGAGGGTGGAGGAGCAGATGGCGATGTTGATGGAAGTGATGATGATGGAGATTCAGACCATGATGAGATTGGCCTGAATATGAAAAGCCCGTACCTGGGACCAGAACCAAACAGCCAATCGTGGACATCCCAGTAAACTTCTAATCTCGTTCTGTTGATTAATACAGATTCATTTCCTCTGAACTTCCAGTGAAGGTGCTTGATCTTGATTGCTGGTTGGCCATCGATCTTCATCTCCAGTTCCGGATCGAATGAATCAGAGACACTGGGATTTGTATTCACGTTGATAAACTCAATTGAGATGGTATGGAGCTTGCCTTTCTCATGGAATTGAATTCTGGTGGAGAACATTTTCTTCCCAAATACATGTTCCTTCTTCGAAACCAGAGTCGGCTCTATCAAAGCTGGCCGACAACCTGTTTTTCTGAAGGCATCTTTCTTGAGATCCCCAATAAGCAAAACAACTTCCTCTTCACAGACAACGGCCACATAGTAATCTGACTGTGGTTCTGTCTCTCCACTGAATTTTGCACTCTTGAGGTCCCAAACCACATCTACAGCTCGACCATCGACTTCAAAATGCTTAGAACCTTGTTTTCTCCAGAAGTACCATGGCTTCATTTCAACCTTACACTGATATTGCTCGTTTCCTTCTGGTCCTTGAACACAGATGGACAGGCCATGAAGTAACAGGTTCTTGCACCAAGTCACTGTGATGAGGCGACACTGACCAACGATCTTTGTTTGATACATTGACATAAACACACTCTGTCCTGACCTGATTACTGAACCCGGATCATTATTTGGCCTCTCCCCAAATGAGAAGCAAGCAGGAATTCCAATTGAATCGTGCATGGCTTCAGTGAATCCAACAAGCCTAATTGTTTTTAGAAGCTGGAAATGGAGTTTGGGCCAAACTAGCTGAAAATGATGACAGTAGAAAACAGAAAGGAGGAGGCAGAGAGAGAGAAAGAGAGAGAGAGAGAGGATCTGGACGAGAATATTATTACCACCGTCCCAGAGATCTATTTCAGGGGTGCTGGTGGACAACTTCTTGGCAGTTTGCGCTTAGCAAGAGGAAAGAACCCATTATCTGAACTGGCAGCTCTGAATGTGGAAAAGGAGGGACGAGGAAGAAAGAACTGGACGCATTTTATAATGGAAAATACCATCTGCAAGCTGTGTTGAGCATTTCTATGTTCCTTTAGCAAAAAAAAAAAAAACAAAAAACAAAAAAAAAAAAAACAAGAGACTACAGAAATAAAACTATTTATTCTGCTGTACAAGTGATTTGGCCCCAATAATGGGTATTAACGCCTCCCATCTCCATAAAACTAAACTTTTTCATGCACGGTAAAAAGCAGACAAATCCCATTTCATCCAATGAGAAAAGAATTCATAGAAAGGAAAGATTTTAGGCAGTCTTGGAGGTACACAAGCATGTGAGTGAGTGAGGAAAAAAAAGAGAGAGGAACTTCATAAAAATTTGAAAAATCTTTTGGGTTTCTATGTGGGCAGATGTTATTCTAATAATATAATGTGTTCGAGATTTGTAATTTTCACCTGGGTTTCTCCTCCATTGTTTGAACTTTGCAGTGGAACTGTTGGGAAAAGTGACTTGGAAAGGAATCTGAAATATAGATAATGTAGAAATGTAAAAGATCTGGTTAAGATGGCAGAGAAAATGGTCCAATTTCAGTATTCACTGTATTGAGTAACAAGTAGGATTACTTTGAAAGTAGAAAACAATAAAGCATAACCCCACTTGTCTGCAGATGAACATGAAGCATACAGATAAAAACCAACAAAAAATTAGACAGCTTCAAATTCCCTATATCCGAATGACTTACGAGTCATTGTGTGTGCCTAACCAAAGTTATCATTATTATGTTGAATAAGAATTAATGAAACATAGGGATGGGGCTAATCCACAAAATTGTTAATACTAATTAGTGTACTCCCCCACGACATCACCTCCATCGGACTTTGGTCAATATTCAGCTTCACAAGAGTTATCTCCAACCTGATCCTATATTTTTGTCCAGTATAATTGACCTAACAGTTCTGCGACGACAATCACCCACTTAAAACAAAGTACCAACATTGATCATCTTAATATTTCACAAAGCATCAGCATTAGATTTGCTGTGAGCACAGAATTTCACTATGTAAAACAAAATAGAGATGAAAAGGATGGAGCATGACTGAAAAGGGGGTGGTGGGATTGGATTTTAATTGGTGTAGACGTTCACAAGCACCAACATTGAATAAAGAAGACATTTCTTTTTCTTAAATTATTGGCAGTAGCAATCAACAAATTTATACAGTCAATTTAATTAGACGCACAAACTTGACACTCATCATCAAACCAATTTCAAAATATTAATAAAGGTTAAAAGAGGGGCATAATTCAAGAAAAAGTTCCGGCATTTGATAAGTAGTAGAAAGAATCAGAATCAACCTGGCTGGATCTATACTTGGCAAGCCAAAAATGAAATAATCAAATCTGCTTTTCTGTACCCATTTTTTCTGTTATCGATACTCAATGGTGAAAGTTATCCATTTACCAGAGATATCGCCAAATCAAACTTAAAGTTACAAGAACTCCCAAATCCTCTTGCACTCGAAGGAGCTCAAGTCGAATATCATTATGGTAATGTCATCCAGACTACCCCTACTCAGAGCTAGATCTACAAGTTCCTAACATGCAGCCACAAGTATACTGGAAGTGGGTATCTTCCTATAGCAATCATTATTCTCCTCAGGTGAAAATTCTAACTTCATCTTTTTACGTCTGACCAATGATATTCTCCTTGATTTTGATACAGGACTTACAATTTCACAAGCATAGTCATATTCACCTTCTTCACAGCTATCAATTGCCTTTTCACTGATTGGAGATTGGCCCACCCCCACTTTCGGTTGCGTGGCTAATGAAACTCTCCGTAGTTTTGATGGACTTGAATTCAGGGAGCAACGGGTACGGCTAGTGTTTCTCAAGGGAACCTTTTGATATCCTGAAACTTTTATCCATCAACCGCGGTTGTGTCACAACATCAACAGTCTCTTGGTTTCCAACCTATGAAATTTTGTAACTTCAAAGTTTAACAAAAATTACCAAAACAGCACAATCACCTACCCTCTGATTGATTTGATATTCAAAAATTAGTTTCTTTCTTGCGCAGGTTAAGAACGCTACAGAACAACTCCCCAGGTAGAAATGGAAGTAATTGAATAACTTAACAGATTTCTTAAGACTACATCTACTTCATCTTTATGCTCAAGTTTATTCCCTGTTAATGCCCTATGAGAACATGATTTATTTCTGGTAAGTAAACTTGAAGATCAATCAGCTACACTCCGAATTCAGAATCTCATTATCATCTCAGGACACAAATTCATTATGCTATCCGTATAACTCAACCAGCTTTAACACATGGTCCACAGAGAATACTCTCACGTGGTGCGTTTTGCTGAACATTAGTAAAAGATAAGGTGACCAAGTGCAGATGTATATATGTGAGTATATATGTGAGTATGTATACATCCTTTTAATATTCTCTTTGAAAAAGTTATTTTGCAAATATTTTTGTAACTATTCATAGATAGGACTTTCTTTTGTAATCTATTTCATCAATCAATGAAATAGTTTCTGTTTGCAAAATTATTTGGGAATAAGACATATATCCTAAAGCATGCCTTTTCAACAAATGATTTTATTGCAACATCTCAGATATCGTCTATTGAAGAGACACTTCAACTTCATTGGTTTTCTTTTATATTGGATTCTTTTAAATCATCTTTTGAAGAGCTGGTTTCAACTTGTTTCTTTCAAATTGTATTCTCACTCATCATTGAAATGGAGATTTCGTACTTCATTTAATGAAATCCTCTTTAAAAGTGATTTCATTCAGAACTATCACGATTTTCAGTTTTTCTAACTAATTGTTATTTTTAATTTGTAGGAAGCAGAAAATGTATTCAAATGAAGAAGCCATTTACAAAAAGGAGACATGAGTTATCCCAGAAAGTCACAGAATTACGAAAAGGCTTCCCAATCGACACTAAAAAAAAATTTGAAATTTGTTTCCAAACAATTTTTGTAAGTACACAATATTTTAAAAAATAATCCAATGCATATGTAAATGTGTGTACATATTTTTAGGAAATTCATCCATACCTTTTCCCATAGCCCACATCAGTTGCTGAAACAAGGAATTCCATGTGTTCACAAAGAAGTAGTACCTTTGAATCAGGCTCTGCCATCACCCAGTCCTTTAAGTGAGCATCTCTGCTGTTGAAGGAATGACTAAACCCTAGCTTTAATTATATCTGCATTATTACTTTAGGAATTTAGTTACATTTCTTTTTCTATATTGTTACCAAATATCTAGGTATCTAGCCAGTCTTTATCTATTATAAAAGGCACATGTATCTCCCTAAACATTAAGAAAAACATGACCAAGACATAGAAAGAACTCCATGAACAATCTCCAATGCCTCTAGAAACAGAGAGAACTCCATGGACCCATGCCCCCCCCATGAATCTTAACACATCCACCATACATCACAATTTAGAGTTCTCTACCTTTACCGTCATCTCTACCCATAATAATCAAGTACACTAGATAACAGCTAGTACCTTGCATTCTATTCTTTTCCGTTCATCCTCCTGTTCAACTCTATGGTCTTTGGTTGCTGCTTCAGCTACTCCACCACTACAAAGAACAGCTCTACAATCGCCCAAATTGGAAAGAATTACTTCTTCTCCTTGGTATCAGAGCTGTGACACAGCAGACACCACTGCCTAAACCCTGGAAAATTATGGAAATTTTTATAAAACGGTAGTTCAAGATGGACAAGAAATTGCACTTGAGGGAGAAAATGTAGCTCCATTTGGCATTACCAGATCCAAGAACCCTTGGTCCGTTTTCAAGACAGCGGCTTTAATTGCGTCCTCCTTCTCTGCAGATCCCATGCAATTGCCCACCACTTGCAACATTTGCAACAAATTCCGCTGCCTTCCTGCCTCCATGGTCATCATAAACACCAAAAAAGGCCTACGCTAAAAGACGGTTCATCACAGAAGTAAATTAAGCTGCTAGAATTCTAAAAGAAATGAAAGCTCAATTACATCGATTAAGTGGCCTTTCGAGCGAGGAATGATCTTGCGAGTATCATCCATAAATCTCTTCTTGCCCTTGACGGAGAAAACCCCCACGTGATCTGGAAAATCTGAAAACAGAAATTGAATCAAAATATAAAGAGAAACAAGTACTAGAGCACATGGATCGAGAGTACGCCAGAGTACGATAAATGTAAAAAAAAAAAAAAAAAAAAAAAAAAAAAAAAAAAAAAAAANCGAATTAGCAATTTAATCGCACACAATAGACAGAAACACATATTACAACTTGTGTTTCTAAACAGATCGATATCATATCGCAACGAAAAAGGACCAAATACTTTTGAAAAGAAGCATCAACGGAAACTCGATAAACGCACAACTTTGAGTTTTCGCAATTAATCTGAAGAGCGATTATGAGATGCAAACAGCAGAGGCGGGAAGGCATAATAAGGAGAAAGAAGCTCAAAAACGGCCTTAATATAAAGTTCAGGGGAGTAAACAGAGAAGTTCAAGTTCACCAGTCCCGCCGGAAGGAACGGAATCGGATCGGGGAGTGGCGGCTCCAAGTTCGTCGGCTTGAATCTCCCGCAAGACGGTATGGATCTCAATCTTTGGCGGGTCTTTCCTTTTAATATTGAATTACAAATTTTGAAAGCTTATGTTTATTAAAAATTAACATTTTGGTTTAAAGCGTGATTGACTTTCTGTCCCGATATTAGAACTGATTTCTGTCCCGATATTAAAGTGTAGCTTTTTTTACTTTTTTTTTTTTTTTTTTTTTTTTTTTTTTTTTTTTTTTTTTTTTTTTTTTTTTTTTTTTTTTTTNNTTTTTTTTTTTTTTTTTTTTTTTTTTTTTTTTTGATATTAAAGTGTAGCTTGGGTTGGTAGTTTCTACTACAAAAAAAGGTTAAAAAAAGTAAAAAAAAAAAAAAACATTAATTTGATATTAATGGGTGGAAATAATGCAGCATTATTTTAGATTTAGAGAAGAATTTATAGATTTAAAATAAAGTAAATTGAAATAGAATAATTATTGTAGGTGTGAATGTTTAAAAGAGAGTGAAAGGTTAAAAAGCAATAATGGAAGATGAAAAGAAATAGAGTATTAAATGAACTCTTCTCCTTTACTCTCTTTCTCAGCCTTTTCATTGTCCCATCAATGCCTACCAATAACTCTCCATATATATAAATTATTTGGCATCCATGCACGCCATGCAAAGTATTGAACGTCCTGATCTAGGGTGAGATATCTTGTGTATTCGTATTAAACTAATTAAATACAAGAGGTGGAGGAAACTATTTTTTATATCTTTTATTTTTATGGTAAATCAAAATATTTGAAAGGAGTTCGGAGTAGTGATCATAACACAAAATACACGCTCTCAGGGCATTGGAAGATGTCATCCACCATCACATTCTCAGGATTCCCAAATACACGCTCACCACCTTCATTAAACTCCGCCTGGATGCTACAATCTGGGTAATCCAATAAATCCAAGTCAGTAGTGAAGCTAGGTGAGTGTTGGTTCTTCAATTCATCCGCAACCGGGTCGGATTGATCATCGGAGTTGGCTTTGGAATAATCGGATTTCGGGAAGAAGCCGTGGATTATCTCTTCCAGCAACCCCGAATCGGGGGAGTCCTTTGGGAGAAACTGGGAGGAGTAGTAGTTTTGTTGTTGTACGGAGTGATCTGGGGGAGAGGCTGCTATTTTGGTCGCCAAGGTATTATTAATCAATGAAGGGGGCTTTGGATTACTAGCATTGGCAGAAGGGAAGTTGAGGAAATCACGAAGAAGAAGCATGTCGAGAGTGGGAGAAGCGGTGTTCATCCTCTGCGCTCCGGACCACACGAACTCGGCCCCACGGCTGGGACTGGAAAACATGGGCCAGTTGGATGCGTTCACACGGGGGAGACCCGGGTGTGATTGTTTAGGGAAATTGAAGCGAGGGATTACATACTCATCCCACAATGAGTGAGGGGGTGGGGAGGAAGGGTATACGAAATTGGTGCGAGCCTTCAGGCCACGCATGGACCGTGCGGCGCAGTCGTACGCACGTGCAGCCTCCTCCGCAGTGTCGAACGTCCCAAGCCATCTTCTTTCTTTGGACTGAGGGTCTCGAATCTCCGCAGCGTAACGCCCCCACGGCCTGCGCCGAACTCCACGGTACCTCATTGTGGCAGTAGTGGAGTTGTGATCTCGAAGGGTTCGCTTGAGACCGGTGGCGCTGGTGGGAGCGGCGGTGGTAGTGGTGGCGGTGGACTTCATTTGGTAGTCGAGGAAGGGATTATTGGTGGTATTAGTATTATTAGTATTATTGTTGACACGCCTGAAGGAGTCTTCCATTTTGAAGAGAGAAGAAGATTCAACGGGGAGAGGGCGTGTTGTGTTTCAGCAGTGGGATTGGTATTGATGTCACTGCGGCTGCAGCCGGGCGCGTGTATTTATAGTACAAGAAGAGGAGAGAGGTCAAGGTGTGGGGTCCCCATCATTTCCTCTCATATACTTTTTCACAGTTGCAAAATTATTTTTGTATTTTAATTCAATAATGCACTCGTTTCTTCATCCAAACAAACCATAATACAATTATTGGAAGTATAGAGGTTGGCGGTATTAATATCTCTTTACATATAAATGGGTAGTAATAAAGTTTTTTATTTATTATTATTTGTTATTTGTATATGTATTTTATGCATAATGGGTAAATATGAATTAAATGCCTCTACGTACCATCGTATAGATGTATAACTGGGGCATTTTATAATATATGTAATTAATATGCCTTCCCAATAAATTAAATTAGAGGTTTCTGCATATAAATTTTTTTTTTTAAAAAAGTTCATATATCTAATGGTTGCATGAGTTTTAAAATATATATATACATATACATATATATATGGATGATGGCCTCCTAAGTACCACTTTTTAGATGTCATTAATGATAATTAATGAAAAATCAATAGGTACGCGAAAAGTGATTAGTGAAGCTACGCCACCTTGGCTACTTTTTAATGGAATACTAGTACGTACAAGTATTAATTATTAATGTACACAAAAGTTTTTTTTTTTTTACAAATAATTATTTCTAGACACAATAATGTAAAGTTCTTTTTATATTATGAATACTCTTTACCTTTAAAATACGATTTTAGTCTATATACATCGACTTATGCGTATATATTTAAATACCTCAATTTAGTTATTGCAGTTGAGTGATGTGTTCCTTTAAATATGTTTTGAACTAATCAAGATTTTCATAGTGTTTAAGTTTTAACCATGTATGAAAAATTGTATTTATAATTACATTTAAAGTGTATTTTAAAGGCAACCTTATAAATTTATTATTAATTACAAATATTTATGAGTGGTTATGAATTTTAATATTGAGAAAAGGAAGAAGAAAGAAAGATATATAGATATCCGCGTGAAATCATGGGACTTGTTGGTTTTTATTTATTATTAATTGGGTGACATTTATTTGTCATTCCTTTTCAATACAAAATAATGTTTCAAATTAAATAATATTGTCTGAAGTAAATAAGAATTATTGAATGTCCGTGAGTGAATATTACATGTTTTTAGTTACTACAGTCCAATCCTTGTAATAAATTAATAATTCCATCACAAACCAAACTATATTCCTTGCACTTCTATTATATAATAATGTTTTTACTTATATATATAAAAAAATATATACACATGCCTTTAAATGCCTTTCTGCGTCCACTTTAATTATGCAATCCCCTGTATCAATTTTTTTTTCTTCCTGAATTCCCCCTTTAATAATGCCTCATTTAATTCTCACAAATGCAATTTTTTTTTTATTTCTTTATAAAATATTATTTTATTTAAAAACAATAAAAACATTATACTTCCCTTCCACAAGGGGAACGTACAAAGATATTTAGGGCGTTGTAAATGGTAGTAAACAGTATTGGACGTGGCATTCTACCATTGGTCCATCCCCATGCATGCTCTCCTCCATTTTATTTTATTTAATGCACATTTATAATTTTTATAATTCCCAATTTATACCTCTGCACCACCATTTAATTTTTTTTTTCTTATTAACTATTTATATTTAATAAAATGTGGAATATAATTGGGCGCTTCACTTTTTAACCCCCACCCTCCTATCGGTCTCACATTCATTTTCCTTTTCTCTGCCCCCACTTCTGGTTCCCAACTAAGGGTGCATAATTAATTAAATAAATATACAGTTTTACGGATCCAAATTGTAAGCTGAAGTGGGATGAGTCATCCAATGACGTGGCATCGCTGTTGGCATTTTGGAAAAAAAACACACGTGCCAAATAACCAACCATTTATCTGATGTGGCATCGTATTTACTACTTTCATTCAAGAACAAAGGGAGAGAAATGGTGTTTTGGTCCAGAACAGCATTGGGTGTTGTACAGAATTGGGCCGAGGGCCCATTTGGTTAAAGGAACAAGCAAGCATTTAGGTGTTGAGAGAGTTGGTGAGCTGGAAAGTCTCCTTGACTCTTCTTATTGTTCCTTCTTGTGCGCGGAATTCGTGCATGAATTGTTTGTAAGTGAAGGTTTTGTAGAGGGGCGGGTGGTGTTCGTCCGTCAGCTCCTCAATGGGCTTGATCACCGTCTCGTCGTTGGGTGCATAGAACATTACTAGCGATAATCTTCTCCTCGCACGGTTGGTTACAGCCCTGTGGATCACGCTTTTATACCTTCCATTGCTCAATACCTTCAAAATCCACTCTCATATTTTTTAAATTCCAAACTATGGAATATAGGACAGATTTAAGCTTTCAATATTTTGTAAGCAAATTAACAACTAAATTTGGGAAGAAACACAAGTGTAGAAGATCATATTGTGACGCCTCGAACAATGTTAGATTAACACGACTCTCCACAATGGTATGATATTGTCCACTTTCAGCAAAAGTTCTCATGACTTTGCTTTCTACTTACCAAAATGTCTCATTCAAATGAAGATAGTATTATTTGATTATTCCCTAAAAAACTTAGTCATGTCAATAGAATTTTCGAGAACCAAGTATTGTAAGTCTTGAAGGCATAGTAAAAAAATAACTAAGACTCCAAAAGAAAATGAGTCGAGCCTCCCGCCTCGAAGGCATAGTAAAAAATGACTTAGACTCCAAAAGAAAAAGGAGTCGATTAAGGGGAGACGTACTCTGTTCAAGGGGAGGTGTTGGATGAAAGTCTCACATCTACTAATTTAGGAAATGATCATGGATTTATAATCAAAGAATATTATGTGTGAAGTCTTTTGGGGAAGCCCAAATCAAAGTCACTAGAACTTATGCTCAAAGTGGACAATATCATACCATTGTGGAGAGCATTGGTTTGAAGCCTTAGAAGAGTTGTGATTCCTAACAAGTCCTGTTCATCTAACCGGGGTTACTTGGAAAGCAAGAAAAATAAAAACACAAACCTGAATTTGATCGGCCACGTTAACTACCAATGAATTTGGATGAGGAAGGAGAGAGACCCATTGCTGATCTTTCATGATCTGAAGGCCAGCGGCCTCTTGGGACTGCAACAGCACAGCAATGGCCACAATATCAGTATGAGTGCCGAGGCCCATGGTGAGCTCTGGTTGTGGGCAGGGGGGATAGTAATTAGCCTGCGAGTACAGCTCCGGCTTCTCCCCTATGCTTCTCTTGAGAGCCCCCTCGTCAAGCCCCAGCCCCAACGACATGAGCCCCAAAACCCTTTCCATTAACCTTCCCATTTCCCTGGAGTACTCCCCGTACACTTCCCTGTACTGAGGTGGGTTTTGGGGTACGTGATTTAGAAATTCCTGCCCCGCCGGATCCCACGGAAGCGTGAAGGTTTCGCTCCACAGATTGATCTTCCGCCCCTCCACGTCCTTGGCGTAGTAATTGAAGATTTTAACTTTCTTAGTGTGATCCGTGGTCACGTATTGGTTTCTTTGTTCGGGAGGGAGGTGGAAGAATTGGGTGGTGGTGTCCAAGACGGCGTCGCATAAGCGTTGTGGGATCCCGTGGTTGATGACTTGGAAGAAGCCGAAGCTTTGGCAGGCTTCCGATACTTGGTGGACGAGAAGGGATTGATCGTGAAGATCTAAGTCAATGGTGGGTAGGGAGATGGCGTGGGATACGTGTTGGAGATCAGGTCTCATATGGTCGGGGAGAACATAGGAGGAAGAAGAAGAGAGGGAAGGAGGAAGAGAATCGAAGGCCATTTTGAATGTTGCCATGATGTACTTGTTCTGTTGTCAACCTAAGCTAAGCTGCGGGTTGGGAGCTTTTGGTGTTTGGAATTTGGAAATTTATAGAACACCAACAAACTTCCCTCCTCCCTCCTACCACCCAACCCAAAACGATTGCTAAAACACCTCCATCTCCATATTACACTTCGTCACCCATCACACCCTCTTTCTTCCTCTTCCTCTTCCCTGTTTCTTCCATTTTGCCAAACATCAAGGGTATCATTATTGTTTTGAGGTAATTTTAGTTCATTCATATATCTCTCATTTGTTTAGGAGTTATATGCACGCTAGCTTCCGCCTTAGTTTATCTCTAAACCACATCTTACTCCGATATTACAAATGGCATCCGAGATGTACCTCTCCCCGAACCAATGACGTTACTATATGATTGTGATATATTGATTAAAAAAATAAAAACAAAACATATAATTGCATTTTCATCCTCTATTAATAAAATGAAAGTGGGAGAGCTGTAATTTGACTTAGAGAGATTGAAGCATGTTAGAAAATAACGTTTGGGATGGAGCATTCATACATACCAAAAGGGTTTGACTTTGTGGGCACATGAAGAGAGAGGATGAGGGCTTTGTGTACCCAAATAATAATTTTGAATGTTATTATTTAGGAATCAAATATAAAAAAAAGTTGTGATTAATGATTGAATGATTGTACAATCCAAAAGTCCTCCACAACTTAACCAAATTATTAAAGTCTAAGTCTTTCGTATAAGCTAAATTAATGAAGGTTCTCTTCATATTCCATCATCCATAAATAAATAACTGATTAATTAACCCAATTTGGATAGCCTACGTCCTATATTTTGTTGGTATTGCAATTTTATTATAATCCCAATTCCCAAGAGTGTATTGTTTAGTTGGATTGGGGTGGGATAATGGACTTGGATTTAGGGTGTACCAATGAATTAGGCCCATGCCCACAATTCAAGTGTCCCCTTGTTGTGTCTGGTTAGAATGATGTATTATGTTAGAAGAAAGTAGAGGAAAAAGATATTTATAATCCAAATAGATTCTGCTTTATACTTTCCCTTTATTGTTTTAATTACTTTTGGATGTCTCTTTCCAACAGGAATCTCCATTTTTGTGGAACCAAACCCAACCTCTTCCATCTCTTTCAAATCTCATCCGTTATTGTTTCCTGAATATTTGCCTTCTTTGTTTATGGAGATTCCTTATTAAATTCACCTGCATCCCTCCTCCGCCGTTTTAAGGAGATTCTCCAGCCGCAGCAATTCACTAAGGAAACTAATTAAATTACAGTTTCAATGATGAGAGGGCGAATTCAATTAAGAAAGAATTTGGAGTGGCGGAAACTTACTCATTTGTGCCCGCAGCTTTAATCTCCGAGCCCAACAGTGAGACAGAATCTCACTCCTGCCAAAGCTCCTGGACAAAAGAATCACACAAAATGATTTCAAAACAGAGAATAAACTTCCACATGTTTGATCACACAAACAAGAGCATGCAAGGGAATACACTTGTTTGTTCCTCAGTTACATAAAACAGATAGATAGCATGCAAGAAAAAGTAGGCGGGGGCAAAAATAAAACAGATAGATAGCATGCAAGAAAAAGTAGGCGGGGGCAAAAATAAAACAGATAGATAGCATGCAAGAAAAAGTAGGAGGGGGCAAACGACCGCGGGGGAATTGGGTAAGCCAAATTTATCACAAGGCAAGGATGGAAGAAGAACAAACTCAACTCAACTCAACTCACCACAGTATTAAGTTGGGGATCCGTAACGAAATTGGACTGAAAATTCATTAATCGCAATGCAACCAAATTAGCACAGCAGAGACAATTACATTGTATCAGCCTCTGAATTTTAATTTCCTTTAAGTGGATAATATATATATGCATATATAATTCAATTGATTTGGTTTCTGTTTGGCTATCCGGTTCCCTCCCTGCTGGAAGAGTTAGGGTTATTCCCAGCTGCGACCATTGTGGACGAACATGCGGCTAGAGCTTCCCTGAATATTATATACACTGCAAGGAACCGCAGATGCAGATCTCTCCAAGTAGGAAGCATGTGGCGGCGACATCCGACGAAAGCAACGGTGAGCCGCCGACATCGAGGACAAGGAGGAGGAGGAGGAGAAGGAGGCCATTGAAGAAGGAGGCGAGATTCTCTTGGCATATTTAGGAGGGAAAAGGAATGCTCTGATCTTCAACGACGAGGAAGAGGAAGAGGAAGCCGCCCGATCGTATTCCTCGATGAGATTGGCGAGATCTTCATCGGAGGTGATGGAGACTAGAGCATCCAGATCTTCCTTAGGCAATTGGCAACGAAAGCTCACAGAAATTGATGTTCCGCAGAGCTCCCCGAACTTCAACAGAAGATCTGTCGTGTAAGATTCAGAAACTCCGAAGTTAAAAACCATAACCAAATCAATCGGAAAGTGGAAGAGAGAGAGAGAGAGAGAGAAAAGACGGTTACCAGAGAAGGAAATGGAGCGGTTGAAAGCAAGAAGGCGGGTTTCGCCACCGTGATAACGGAGTTCGCCGTCGGGATAACGAGGGAGAATCTTGCCGCCGTAGCTGCAGAGGAACTTGATGGTGGGAGTAGGTTTGAAAGTGAGTGCGGTGCGGTGGAGGGGAGGTCTGCCCATGTGTCGTCGTATGCCTTGTTCTTGTTCTTGTTCAACCGGAACGGAACACCCTTTCCCTGTATTTATAGACTTTCGATTATTTTCTCAGGTTAAAAGAAAAAAAGAAAAAGAAAAAGAAAAAGGAAAACCCGGTTCAAACCGAAGTGGTGAGAGAAGAGAAGACAGGGTGGATGGAGAGCAGCCACGTAAAAGAAAGGAAGGATGAGACAGCATGAATTGTGACCCACACATTTTATTTCCTCCCTCATCCATGCCATATTTAATATATAACCCAAATGAATCAATATATATATATATATATATATATATATATATATATATATTTTAAATTACAAAAAAAGAAAAAAGAAAGAAGGGCGAAGGGTCATGGGATGGGGCCACCTACACGTGGGGTCGTATTCACATAATAAGCCTTACTTATTTATTAATTTGATTTAGCAGGGGTGGATATCGGAATGAGTGAGGAGGGCGGGGCCGGAGGTGTCCAATTGGGGGGACCGTAGTTGTAAGACGCGGAGGGATATGATTGGGGAAAGGGGATGAATGTCCCAATCTATGAATTAATAGCATTTATTAATGAACGTTGATATTTTGTGGGGGCGCTGAGTTTAGCAGATTTTTCTCAGGTTTTGAAGGCAGCGTAGTGCATAGGTAGGCAATGTGATGGGTGGTTGGCATGTGCAACACTTTAAAGGCTGGAGGGGACGAAAAAGAGGAAGAAGAGGAAGAAGAAGAAGAAGAAGACGACGATGGATGGGACGTTGTTTTCCAATGGCGATGGAAAGGAAAAGGGTGGAGCCTTCTTCTTATCCAGAATCGCTTTTACTTCATTCATTTTGATACCCAACTTGGAGGAACATGCAACTTCAATTCAGACATTACGTATCATCTCTTTCAATTCATTGCTTTTTGTTTATTCAACATTATCCCTTTTCCTCTATTTCTTTTTCTCTACGCCCAGATATTCCCAATCATATCTACTACCCAAGAAGATACTCTTGATCAGTGGTGTGGGTGCTTCAAAACTTGGGGGGGGAGGGGAAATGTGGTTGACTGAAAGAAGCCCAGGTTGAACTCCATGAAAGCTTTTAGAATTCATATGTAATCACAAAATAAATATATTATTTGATATTCATCGTGCACGAATAGCTGGAATAGCTCAGTTGGTTAGAGCGTGTGGCTGTTAACCACAAGGTCGGAGGTTCAAACCCTCCTTCTAGCGATTTCTATTATGTTTTTTTTTCTTTTTATATTTATTTATAAGAATTATTGAAGAAGGGGAACGAACGATGATGGAACACAGACCAAAATTCCAGACTGTACTTTTCATTTTCTCTTATTATATTTCCCGATTCTGTCTCATACCCAAAAGCTAAATTGGAAAACCCACCTTCTCTCTTTCACTCCCACTCCCAACTCCGCTCACTTAACTCGGAACGAATCGGTATTTAATTTTACAGCGTTCAGGAGAATTGACGTTGACGGACCACAAATATAGAGTACCCTAACTACCTCAAATGGATTCCGGGGACAAGCGGATTGAAGAGGAACTGTCCCACCCGATTGTGCTGTCGGAGCGTGTTCGCTCTGCCGTCGACGAAGCCGAGTCCTTCAAAAACGAGTGTGCGGAAGTGGGCAAGCAAGTTGATCGCCTTGCCCAAATGCTCAGAACCGCGGTTCGATTCGCTACAGCAACTCCCACCCTCTACGAGCGTCCCATCCGGCGGGTGGTTGCCGAGGTTTCCAAGAATCTGGAGCGTGCCCTAACCCTAGTACGCAAATGCAAGCGTCAGAGTGCTCTTCGCCGCGTAATGACTATCACTAGCGTTGCTGATTTTCGAAAACTGTTCAACTGATCTTCGCCGCGTAATGACTATCACTAGCGTTGCTTCCGTTGGGGATATGAAATGGCTTCTCACTATATTCGAATGCAATGGAGGCGGTATCGTGCTTTCGCTTCCCCCAATTGTAAGCAACGACCCGATTATTGCTTGGGTTTGGTCCTCTATTGCCTCGATTCAGATGGGTCAATTGCACGATCGTATTGAAGGGACCAACGAACTCACTTCGCTTGCCGCTGATAATGAGAGAAACAAAAACATTATTGTTGAGGAAGGCGGAATTCCTCCTCTGCTCAAGCTTTTGAAGGAAGGACCCTCGCCGGAGGCTCAAATTGTGGCCATCAAGGCACTTTATACGCTTGCAAATGATCCGAATAGAGTGAGAACTATTGTTCAAGAACATGGAATCCCGATTATAGTGCAGACTCTTGCAAACTCGCCGATGGTGGTGCAGACACAAGCGGCGGGTTTGGTGGCGAGAATGGCGATGCATGACCCCCTGGCTCAAGAAGATTTTGCACGGGAGAAGGTGATACGACCCCTCGTCACTCTGTTGTCGTTCGAGACTTTTATGGATGAAGTGGGTAGACAAAGCATTCATTCCATTGTTCAGATCAACAGGAACCTAGAGAAGAAGACACTAGTGGATAAAACAGTGGAATACAACCCGAATGCGAGTTCGCAGTGGAAGTCAAATTCTTTGTGTTATATGGAAGGGGGCAGCCGGGGAGGAAATTGCCGGAAAGAGAGGGAAAATGAGAGACCTGAAATAAAGCTTAAGCTGAAAATAAGTTGTGGTGAGGCGCTGTGGATGCTTGCGAAAGGGAGCGTGTCGAATAGCAGGAGAATTTGTGAGACAAAAGGATTGCTTTGCATGGCAAAGATGGTGGAGAAGGAAGAGGGGGAGTTGCAGCTGAATTGTTTGATGTGCATAATGGAGATAACAGCTGCGGCAGAGTCCAATGCGGACCTGAGGCGTGCAGCGTTCAAGACAAATTCTCCTGCCGCCAAGGCTGTGGTGGATCAGATGTTGAGGGTGATCAATGATTTGGACAACCCAACTCTGCAAGTTCCTGCCATAAGATCCATAGGATCGTTGGCTAGGACATTTCCCGCGAGAGCAACACGAGTCATTGGTCCTTTGGTGGTGAAGCTTGAGAGTAGGCATGTAAATGTGGCTGCAGAGGCTGCCATTTCGCTGGGGAAGTTTGTTTGTCCGGAGAATTTCCTTTGCATGGAGCATTCGAGGACAGTAATAGAGTTGAACGGGGTGCCTCTCGTACTGAAGATACTTGGGGAGAACGAGAAGACACAGATGTATGGACTGATTCTGTTGTGTTATCTTGCACTTCATGCGGGCAGCAGCGAGGTTGTGGATCAGGCCCGGGTTTTGACAGTGCTGGAGGGGGCGGATCGCACCATGATTGCCCTGCATCCAGAATTGAAAGACTTGGTGGGGAAGGCAATTAGTCACCTCAATCTGTATCACGCAGGAATGGGAGTCCATTCCAAGGGGCACTTGGGGTTGCCCTAGAACTTCTCCTTTCCTAAATCCAACCGTTTGGTTTACTTTGATGATGGCGGCATGGTATTATGTGTATATCCTCTAAACAAAATGTTCCACAGAGTTGTGTAGAAAATAAAGCTTATACCTTGTTAGCTTCCAATGTTGTTGACATGAATAGAATGGTTAAAAAGATTACAGAGAGGAATGCAGTTTTTCCTCTGTCTTCTCGTTCCGCCTTTAATTGGTTGTTCATTATTCACCCAATTAAAATCCATTTCCTTTGGGTTGGTAGTCGTCTCCAGTAATCTTTTTTTTATGTGTACGTCCTCTAAACAAAATTCTATTCTGTAGTTGATGGATTGTATGAATATGAACCACGAAAATCTGGGCAACAAACGGAATATTAAGTAAAACACAAGACTTCATTAGTTTTCAAAGCATGTTTTCCTACGATGAACAAGCTTACAGTCACCATCCAATGAACATCTTTACCTAAACATGTCCTCCGCTCTTTTTATACACATAACACTCACTACAAGGGTTTAAATCTTCATCTTGTACTGCCTGTTGGTTAGAATCAAATGTTGATTCTCAAGCTACAGACCTCAACAGAGCTGCCTTTTTCGGTTTTAGAAACACAAGAATTAAATCCTGGCCAAAAATCCCCAATAAAATGATAATCACTTGATAACATGATTTATTTCAAAGATATGGCACGTAATCTCAGAGGATCAGGAATGGAAATACAAATCGATCATCAGAATTACACTAATACATATGAACGAATCATATCCAGCACAACCTGAACCAGTGAAACTTGCAAATGAGGGAGTGATACGTGATTAATTGAAAAATGGGAAGGAGCTTCAAAAGACAACACTCATGTAAGAATCCTCTAAAGAAAGTAAGAAAAGAAAAAAGAAGAAGTATGATTCATTCTGAATGCCTTTGAAGAAAAAGATACAGAGAATCCATCTAATAAGTGGAATTAGTATTGAGGCAACTTTTATAGTGACTGACTTCTAGTATTTTAGGATACAATGTTTGCAACAAAAAACGTTCAGACTACTTTTTGTACTAAAGTTCCTTGATTTGTCGTATACATGGAAATGTCTCGTAGAGAGAACAAAAAAGAAGTAAAAGAAAAGATCCAGACGTGCACTAACCATTGTGAAAAGGGGATCAATGAGAAGAAGGCAATGCACGCCAGTTATCAGCAACAGACATGACTCGATCTCGGGAACTTTGCGAAAGTTGTTGGAGAATTACATTCTTGACATGAGCAGCAGCTCTTTCACCAGAGCGGGTTGCAAGTTCCAAGTAGACTACAGCTTTCATCATGTCCCTTTCCTGCCCAAGTACTTAAAAATCAGTACCTACATGAATTTTCAAATTCCAAGTTTTCTTTCACACTCTTTTGATGGAGAATTTGTCAACCTAAACAATCAGGCCCCTTTTCGTTTTTCCTGTTTTCACAGTTAAGTTTTCCATTCATACTACAACGCTCAAATCATTCCGGGGGGAGTGGTCAACACATCTAGTGCCAAAGCAACAAACATCATTGTAAACGGAAAGATAATATTTATTTGAAACGTACAGAAAAGAGATGGAGTCCATGCTCAAATTGAGCTTTACTATGGCCACGATCAGCAGCCCGCTTCATCCACTTTTTAGCCTGCTGATGGTTGTGTACCAAGCCTTCCCCGCAAGAATAGCACAGAGAAAGATTGTACATAGCACGCACATATCCACCTTCGGCGGCCTTCAAAAACCACCTAGCCTTTTTCACGAAAAGGAGAAAAATGAGAAAGGAAAGGAAAAGAGACTGAAAAATCTGACTTTCACTGCAAACTTCTGCAACAATGAATGACTAGTCTTCATCAAATGGTTCATTGGGAGGAAAAATAAGAGCAATAGGTTCATAATCTGGTGAAACTAAGGTGCTTAAATATGCAAAATAATTTATAAATAGGAAGTATGTTCATAAAAGTTGGATAGATCGGAAGAATACACAGCAAGATGGGCCTAATCGAGTATCACCAAAAGGATAAACGGGCAACTAATTCAAACATTATATCGAAACATAAATCTGTCTCATAAGCAAAAGGGATAGGAAGGGGGAAATAACATACAGCTTCCTGTACATTTCGATCCACGCCATGACCCTGATGGAGACACAAAGCAAGTTGGTATTGAGCTCGAATGTTGCCAGCCATGGCCGATTGTCGCAGCCATCTTACAGCTTCAGTGGGATTTGGTGGTTTTGCTGCACAATTCATAGAAAGAATAATGAAAAGGTTGAAAACGATTAATTTGTTCTACAGAGGCAGTACCATTCATCCAGTTATCTACTTAAGCAGTAATACATAATTCACAAATTGTGTCAAAACAAACACAAGGAGAAATCTACATAACTAGCAAGTTCAGTAGTCGAAGGCCTGCAGCAAGCAACTAATGAAACATTTTTTCCGATTTAAAATATAGCAAAAGATCGATGCGTTGAAGCAATTCAAATCGTTGAGCATCCAGTGATTAAGTCTAACTAATAAGATTCTGCTTGTCAATCGAGTTAATACATAAGAGGGGGAATGAAATGGAATAAGATTGAGTATACCGTGCAAAAACGAGATTCCTAGATTGCACTTGCCAGCAGGATCGCCTAGGTCAGCAGCCTTTTGGTACAAGGCAATAGCCTCGCCTTTGTTGCCCATCTCCCAATAGAGAAGTCCAGCATCAACCATAGCAAGGGTGGACCCACGCGCCGCAGCCTTGAGAAAGGAATTAAGAGCCTTGTCAGAATTGGGTCGAACCCCAGCTCGACCATGCTTGAAGCGCTTTCCCCATCGCAGAAATAGCATAGCCTCCCTCAAAGGCCTGAGCGCCTCGAACCAAGGCTTGCATACAAACGACGCAGCTCGCAGATTCGGGAGGTTGAAAGAGGCGGCGATTTTGATCAAAACGTCGTAAGGCAAGGCAGAGAAATCCTGGCCCCCAAAAGAGGAGGGTGGCAGGAAGAAAGGCGTTTGAGAGGAGGAAGAGGTAGATGGTGAGGCATGGAGTCTGTCGGGGAACTTACTGGAAATGGAAATGGAAATGGAATTGGCGTGGGGAGAGAAGTGATCAACATCATCCTCGACCTCAACCGCAGCTTTGCCCTTGACATTGGAGAGAGAAAAGGAAGAGAAAGGAGAGGCATCGGAGCGATCTGGCCAAGTTCTTTGCTTCATAGTTTTGAGGAGGACAAGGCATCTACCACTACTCCATAAACAAATAATCAGAGACAGAGAAGAAGAAGGAGAGGGATTTGGTGGCGCAGTGCCCCAATAAATACGCCCAGTTTCCTCCGCCCCCTCCCCCGCCCCGGAGATCACTGCTTCTCGCTTCTCGCTCGTGTGCCTTGACCATTTCTTCCTTTTCATTTATTATCTCCGACCCCACAACATTCCTTCCAACCAAAATAATCATCCTTTTTTCTTTAGAAGATATATACTGATTATTAAGTAATTTTCCTTTCATTATTTTACTTATCTACCCCTTCTACCATTTTTTATTATTATTATTCTATAAATATGAATTGACTACATACCGCATAACAACCACTAAACTATTCCATATTATTATTCTTATTATTATTTACTTGAGCCAATTGAATTTTGAACTCTTCTTAAATTGTTTGAAAAAGTGCATTTCCTTGATGTTAAGGGTAGAGAAGGTTAAGACGGCCTGGAGTTCACGAAGACCACTGAACACAGCTTATGATGAAGGTCCTATATTTAGTCTCTCCCATACACACCAAAAGAAAGAAAAAGAAAGATCCACTAAGCGTATTGTTCCATGAACTCATCGTTGAACTTTTTAAAGCTAGCCATGATCGCCGGCATCTCCTCCTCCGGCGGCAAGATGGTTGTTCGCAAATGGAAGACCCTGCAGAACCCATAAACACAAAAGGAGTGTTAACATCTTCTACTATTCTTCTCAAAACAACCCACTCCCACTAATTTAGTGTTGTTATGGAAGGGAAAACGAGAGAGTACCCTTGTTTCTGTCCGAATCCTGAGCCGGGGACTGTCGAAATTCCAGTAGCTTCCAGAAGCTTGAGACAGTAGAAGACATCAGCTGCTTTTCCTGCTGTTTTTGCTGCCTCTATTGCTTTTGGAGGCAGCTTGATTTGAGGGAACGAATACATGGCTCCTACAATACCCCCAATTTTCTCCCTTTTATATTTCTTTCGTTCAATCACTATTCTTCTTATTATAACAACACACCACCCATGTTCTTACCTTCAGTGAAGTTGCAGACTACATTCTTGCAGCTGTTAAAACCATCTGTCATTATCCTTGCCCTTCTCCTCAGTGACTCCAGGATCCCTTTGCTACATTCATTCTCATGGTTCATATTTCATTATTACTACTATTTTGATATCATCAGAAATAGATAAACGTTCAAATACCATATAGGCATACCTTTCACGATGATATTGCTCATAGGATATGTCTCCAGGTTTGGGTGGATTGACCATGAGCCCCATCTACATTGTACAAAATAAGTCATTCTTGTAAAAACATGCTACATGAATTCAGGCTTCGACACGTCCGTCTCTGAAATATAATGACTAGTACTAACAAACAAAACTTACAAACACTTGTGCAGGAACATTTGGACTGAGTGATATTGACGCAACCTTGTAGATCTCATCCACTGTCTGCAGGCAGCATTAAAAGTACATGTACACAGAATTTGGATGGTGAGTGTGACAGAAGCAAAGATGGGAGGAGGACTCTGGTCTGGTGACTACATGACCACAAAGAAAGTTCAAGAACCAAATCCTAGTACCAAACCTGAGGAGGAATGTTCGTCATTTCAAAGTATCCACCACGTTGTCCGCACTCGCCCAAATATCCCTTTGACACAGTGTGGAACGATACGAGCTGAAGTTCCTTGCTGATGGGAGGCCCCATATCCATCAATACCTTCCATATGGTAAATAAGGCTACTTAATACAAATACACAGGTAGAGAGGAACATGTTTACTATGTTCTAGTGGCACTGTCACCAAACCTTTTTAGAACTAATGAAGGGTCGTTCATCCTGATAGATGTTTTGCTGATAAACTTCATCACCAAGTACAGCAAGATTTTCTTGAAAACAGAAGTTCAATATTTCTCTTAAATTTGCTTCACTAAGGCATTGACCAGTTGGGTTACCAGGGTTTATGATTACCATTGCTCTTACCTGGTCGTTTGACAGAATATAAGAGGGATTAGGTCGTGAACACAAACAATACATTTACATGGAATTATCTAACACACAAAATTATCCAAATATGCTGTAATGACTGGGATTGGGATGAAATATAACGATATATGTATCTAAAGTATAGATATGTAACAATCTAAGTCCATCCAAGCCCACCGTTGGCAGATATTGTCTGCTTTGGTCTGTTAGTATCGCTGTTAGCCTCGTGATTTTTAAAAGGCGTCTGTTAGCTAGAAGTTTCTACACCCTTATAAGAAATGTTTTGTTATCCTCTCCAATTGATCAAATCCCACCCCCTTAGAAATCCAGCGTTCTCGCTGGCACACCGCTCGGTGTCTGGCTCTGAAACCATTTGTAACAGCTCAAGCCTACCGTAGCAGATATTGTCCGCTTTGGCCCTCACATATCGCTGTCAGCCTCACGATTTTAAAACACATTAAGGAGAGGTTTCCACATCCTTGTAAAGAATGTTTCTTTCTCCTCTCCAACCGATGTGGGATCTCACAACATCTGAGCAACAAGGAACTGATGAATCCCAGAAGGTGTCTTAGCTTTTGAATTGTTGTGACTAAAATACCAGATACATGAGTGTGCATTGAAGTTTCACCAATCCCGTTTCAGATACAGGCATCATCACCCAACATTAAACACAATTCTTCGAGTATCAAAAAGCGTTAAAGAGCTATACTAACCATGATTCCTTGAGAGCGAGCTTGTGCTACAGACTGACGAAGATCATTGACATCAAGACCCCAGTTTGAGCTCTCATCTAAATAATATGGAACCAAGGAACCACCATACAGAGCAATTGTTGCCGAATAAAGAGGGTATTGAGGGACTGGAACGAGAATCTGGCAACACGAAGAAATGTAAGGCAACATACCAATAAAAAAAAAAGAACTGAAAGGATAAAAGAAGATACATCACCCCATCGCCTTCACCATGGATTATAGTATTCAGTATCTGCATCACCCCTTTGCTGGCTCCATCTGTGAGATATATCAGTTCTGGATCACTGTCATTTAAGCATGCTGCAGTGAGCATTCTCTTGAGAACAAAGGTTAAAATTTATTGGCTCACCATCAAGTCAATATATCGGGGTCAGGAAAAATTTAGATCTTCTTATATCTATAGCTAGCACAGTTATACCTCGGATAGCCATCACGCCTTTCTATGAACTCCGCCACCTCCTTTCTTACTCCTGGATTTCCTCGGGAATCACTGTAGGCACCTGAAAGAGTAGCCAAGAGATGAATTTTTTTGTCAAGGCTGGTATGCCTGAGCTCTTCACTTTTGACACCTCAACTGAATAATTTTAAACTCAATGGTACCTTTAGGTGGTGGCTAATGGCGATAAGTAGAATACAAGCAATGGTCAAGAAATTTAAGGAAACATACTAATTTGGTGGCAAGAACGGAGTAATAAACAAAGCCCGTGGTATCTATATTTATTGATAACACACACTCGGATAATATGGCCATATGTAAAGAGAATTCTTATATTATCAACAGAACATCAGAGGCTGTAAAAAAGGGATTATGTAGAAATGGCTTCATGGAATGAATAAGTTCTTTCGTACGAAGTAACATACCTAAACCACCCTCAATCATTGAAAGATAATGTTTGGCCCTGGCAATTGCATCAGGAGGAAATAATTGTTCTACATTGGGATCATCTAGAAGAAATGGGGCTTGGCAAAGAGCAATTACCTGGGGAAGAACAATATATATTTTAATTATTGAGTTGGTATTATGCAACAAGGTATTGCTAAGCAACTCAAGTCATTAATAGCAGTAAGTGTGAAAATCACCACAGAAGAAGGAAGTTGAAGTGAACCTGACGGGGAAAGGTCAAAGGCTTTTGGCCAAGAGCGTGAGGGTTCCCAACATTTGTGAAGATAATCTGGAAATTGTGAAAGCAAAAACAAAGATGATATGGATGAGAAGAAAATTTTGAAGAAAAATAAATGAAACAGATGAGAAGCATTCAAACCTTTTTCCCTTCTTTCTGAAGCTGAGAGGCTCGAAGATACAGTTCTCCTCTGACGGCATATTGCACCTTTTTCACATTCTCGTTTATGGACTCGTAATCTAATGCTTTTGGACCCATTTTTTGAGATAGTAAAACACACAGCTCCCTTTCGGTCTTCAAATAACACCTGATAAAACAACATTTCATGAACTTCCAGCACTCCTCAGTAACCATAGAACACAAAATAATTTTCTCCCAATAAGATTTCTCCCTCTTCGTTTACCCCCCTTAATTACTCCATCACTTTTCTTTATTTCATCCTTACTTCCTTAGAAAACTTCCTTAGAAACCTCAGTCTCCACCCTCATAATTTGAACAATAATACATAAGAGATTCACGAGCAACCAAAACAGAAAAACCCCTCTGTTTAAAAACCCGTTTCTTGCCATAATTTTTCTAAAGCAATGCAACAAATACATTAGCTTCCCTTCTAGGTACCTTTCTTCCAACTTTGGTCGCTTTTCTTGGACTCGGATTCCTTCGAGTATGGTACTGAATTTCAGCTTCTTCTTCTCTGTATCTCTATCTCCCTCTCTCTTCTTCTCAATAGGAAAGAAAAGTTTCACAGGAGTAGTTATTTATTCATCTTTTTTTTCCCCCACTACTCGAGCCACTCGTCACTCTGAGACATATCCTTGCTGTAAAATTTGGACACTAATCTCCTCCTTGTGTTTTCTTTTCGCTTACCGACAAACGGAGGCCGGTCAGCGATCAGAAATGGCGGTTGTCGTTAGTGGGTGTTCATGCAATGCTCCCAGTTGGAGGTTGGAGCAATATATTGGGTGTGGAAGGCGACGAAGAGTTTGATCGACCAAGTGGCGATATAAGATGCCATGTGCCTATCTAATCATGAACCACCCCTTCAACAATACCATCTACCCTCTTCAATTCTCTTCCCTTTCCTGAAAACTCAGAACAAACTTCTTCTAATCTCTGCCTCAGATGCATATAATATCAACGACACCGCTCCAACAACTGTTTCCATTTCAACGCAACACCAGAAACTCACTCTCAATCTCCTGATGTCAGTCAAGTTCCACATTGTCCAAGTGGTGCAATCTCATGAGTTTACTCATTAAGGTCCACCCCATTTCATCTCTCCGCTTGATAAATTATGTTCTTACGTACTCATTGTCTATCATTTTATTTGGTTCATTCCCTGGTTTTCAGAAGTGCATTCGGGCAAGCAAATTTTTCATTGAATAGCTTTCCTAAATTTCAATTACATGAAACTGAAAACAAAATCGTTAATGGTTTAGCCTACTCTCTCAAGAAACGCCAGTTAGTACTACAATTGATGGACAGGGAAGAAATTCAGAAAACAGAAGAGACTTTTTTATTTACATGAAAGGTGGAAAAGAATGAGGTAACAAAAGGTTGTATGGCATAGTAGATGCAATAACTTTTGTTCCAATTCCCTAGTAGTAGTGCTATTTTAAGCAACAATAACAGCGCCTATGGGTGAGGTTGGTTTGGCAAGGTTGGGGGGTTCTTCCTGAACACATGTTTTCTACAACGTTCAAAAATGGCATCATATATGAGATCAAATTGAACTCCTGCTCTCTCCCGATTCACTATGAACATTATGTGATCCCCTTCAATTACTTTGTAATACCTGCAATTTTAATCAAACCTTACATTAAGATTTCACCCGAGCCTTCAAGTATTGCATGCAAAAGCCAGAATATAAAAATAAGAGAACGCTTTGAAGGCACAACTATGCTTTAACTGGAAGTGGATGGCTGCATGATATTATGCTTATAAATTCTAAATGATAACAATTGCGTTTCAAGCATGGAAATTAGGATTTCGGACAGGGAAAAGGAATTTGAGGCTGTTTCAACTAACCAGATACCAGGTTCGAGGGGTTTACAATCTGACTCGTCAAATACATGACGATTTGGATGCTCAACTGGAAAGCGTGGGTGAGTCATGGAAATGGTGTTGAGTGCACCATCATTGTCCTGCCAATCTTCATCTCTGCAAAAACATTACTGTTATGTTCTGCTAGCATGATGTTATTGTTTTATTCATAAATCAAATCCAAAGATGGAAGGAATTTCTTGCTACTTATTTCTTCACACACCTGTAGCCTTTGTAAGGGGGAGCGACATCAGAAGGATGGCGCCATTGACTCATCTGCAGAACTCTGATAAAGAACAAGGGATGGATTCTGAATATGCTTGATGGAACTGTGACCCCCAAAATCTTCCTAGTGCACTTGGTTACATAGTTAAAATAGTATGTATCAGGAAAGGTCTGTAAGTCGCTGTTTAGACGGATGGAGCCCTGTATGGTAAGATCAGGGAGGATCCAATCTCCAGAGGCAAATGGCCCAGAATTTCCCTTGAGACAATCAAGAAGTCCCCAAATACCCATTTTCTTCCGTGACATGTTGAAGTGATCAAACCCAAAGTTATAATATGCTTTCAACCAGGGTATATCAATCCAATCATATATTATGACGCCCAGGCGGCACAGCTGTAGCAGGCATACAGGCTTCATTGATCTCCCATCTTCTGGCCTGGAACAAGTTGAGAAGAAAGGGACTAACATGGTTAGACTTGACTGTGTAAGCATGTTGCAAATATTGAGTAGGTAATATGTGATGTTTAAAACCTAAAACTAACCAGTATCATTCAATTTCAAGCATGTAATTGGTTAGACTCAACCACAAGCATTTTGCAATAATTGTCTCCCAAGCTTCTAAAAGTTGTGATTCAATGAAATCAACTAGAAGATATGTTTCAACCAATAAAGGAACTTACTGCATCCCATCCAAGTAGGTCCTGGTAGTCCCATTGAATACTCCTGACAAGGACGTGATGCTTATTACCCAGTTTTCCGTGGTGTTCTCATGCCCCTTGAATGCCTGAACCAATAAGAATATGTGAGCATCTCAATCTTTCAGACACGTGTTGTGGACAAAGATTAAACTCTATATTTCCCTAACCTTATCAGCGAGCATTTGCTGGAGTAGTCGGACGACCTGAGCTCCGGCAGAATGCCCCACAAAGTGAATAGGATGATCTTCATCCCATTCAGGATAGTGTCCTGCAAAATACCAATTCCAATAAGAAGATCGGTTTAAAGAAAGGCCGCTATGCAGGGCAAACAGTTATTTGGAATTTGGGAGTATATGAAGTTGAAAAGGACGGGAAACCTAGTTCATAAACCCGCCCAAACTGGGAATGGCCATAGGCCTTGCTATGTTCTTCCCCATAATCGACTCGTCCGCCTTTCAGATAATAGAACAATTCCCGAGCCCTGAGAAATCAAAACCCGGACGTAAGAATCAGAACACAAAAGCATGAAGGGAATTGAAGATTGAATTGATGAAGTATTCACCTATCATGAACGCTGGTTAAGGATCCTAGATCAGGCACAAGCACCCTATCGTCCTTCTTCTCCGCACCCGCAAAGTAGGACAAACCTCCCAATCTCTGCGGAAATGGAAGGGGGAGGGATAATGAGAGGTTAGGAGGGACATAATAGCATGGGGAGAAGAAACGAAAGGAAAGATGGGTTACTTACTCCTTGGCCGAAACCAAAAATTCCATGGACTAATACAATAGGAGGGAGGGTGTGGGGATTGGGTATGGTTGTGGTGGAAAAATCCTGTTTGTTCTCAACTTTGGGGGAAGGAGACAGAAAGCGTCGGTTGAAGGTTTGAGAAAGATCCCCAGCGACGGCTGAGCTAAAAATGTAAAACCCATACACCAAATGAACAAAAGAGCTAAGAAATAACTCGGTGAAATGCAAGGCATCAATCCAGAGACGAATCATACTGGCGAATTCAGCGAAAGAAAAGAAAACAGGAGAGCCTTCTTCAACCCTAGAAACAACAGGCGAGGGGCCGAAGGAAGGCTCTTCTGCTGCAACCGGGAGGCTTCAACTCTTCTCCTATATATCACTGAGAACCTAAACAACCATGGGGGAGGGGAGGAGGGAATAGGCGCCTTATATATAATATATATATATATATATATAAAAGAAAAAAAAAAATAGAAAAATGGTTTCCCCCACAATATTCTCACTCTTCTTTTATCCATTTCACATGCGGATTATTAACCAATCAGCTGTCCGTTTGGTCCAACAGCAGACCCCAAAAAGCTCAAAGCTCAAATTTTTAGGCAATGTTAAAATGGAGCTCGTATTTCCGAGTGGGATTATTTCCTGACCCCTCTCAAAATTGTCCACCTAAGAAACAATATAAATATATTTGTGGGTTTCAATAAGAGTGTGCCGTGCTGGATCCTACCTGGAAGCTTTCTCAGCCGACCAATCTTCCCAACTGTATTCTTATCCCTTCTATCCACTCCATGTTTTTCATTGTTCCCTTCCTTTTTTTTTTTTTTTTTTTTTTTTTTTTTTTTNGCAATTAAAAAAAAAGAACATGTAATTCAGAAAACGATTATTGTAAAAGAAATAAAATAAATGAAAAAGGAAGCATGAATGGTTGGTAGTTTAAAAATGAAATGAATGGGAGACTGGGTCCCACTTCTAGAATAATCAGGTATGATAATGTAAATAAATTGCAATTTTATGATAGGGAAATGTGAAGTACAGAAGCCACGTGTGTAGTGGATGCCCAAAAATTAGATGCGTATAAGATCTTCACACATGAATGTTCTGGAACTCCTCACCATAATTATTTTCAATTATTTTCGTCATTTTTTATATTTTCTTTTAACTTAATTGTCTTCCAATCGTTCCGCGGCGTCCGCATATACTTATTTTCATCCCTCTATTTTATTTCTTGCGATTTTTAATCAATTAAATATTAAATTCATTAAGCTTTACCTTCACATTTTTATTATAAGCTTTTAATTTAATCATTTGAAAATTTATTTAAAAAAAAAACGTGATTTTATGTGTGTTTTNCCTGTCAATAAAATATATTAAAAGGGAAGGGTATTTGTGTCAAAAAAAAATATATATATATATAAATGCAGCAGTATTGGTAAACAAGAAGGGCCAGCTGTCAACGTGCCTACAAATCGGCCCATATGGATCGGTTGGCCCATAACATTTAATTCTACAAAAATCAGTACATATTTTACTTGAATTAGTTTCAATTATTTGTGATAATTAATAATATGGGCAACCAATTATGTTTAGGTGTGGAGTGCACCCCACTTGCAAAGAAACTAATATTTCTCTTGAAGCTTTTTAATATATGCATGCATTAAAACTATATATTACATATTAAAATTCATAGATTAATTTGTGTGACCTATTCCATAGGATCATGCATTCAATTGCACACCCTTTCTTTTTCATTTTTTTTTTTCACATGAAGTTTAATTATGATATGTCCTGTAATGTGGTGGAAGAATAATACAAGGCATGCACTTCTCTATTATGTTATCTTCGAGACAAAGATAGATCCCCAATTGATTGTACACCAAGCATTCATCATTTTCTACTTCAATACATTATTCTATTTTTTTTATACACATTATTACTATTATTATTATGATTCTTCTTTTGAGTACAAGATGTGGAGGCTATTATTATAAAGTATGATTGATATACTTAGTTGAATTGCATGCCATATATTTTTTTAATTATAATCCATCAATATCGCTATTTCTTTGCCCGCAATTTACAAATATAAAGTCCTAAGGAAGGTGGTGATATTAATATTCATCACCAATTACTAAATTTTGTAAAAGAAATGAATGAATATAAAAGCCTAGAAAAAAAAGAAANAAAAAATGGCGCCAAATTAGAGGACTATTTTCCAAAAACATTCAACACCCCTTTATCGGTAATCGGTATATCACCCCCCACGAATAAATTTGAATAATTTAGAGAGAAAATAGAAAAAAATAAAAGTATATTTACCCTTTTGGCCCTGTGTAGTGTCAAGGGCATCGGCCGTTTCGACCCGGTCCACCGTAGTAAAAGTAGTTTCCCCAAACGGTGTTGATCCCACCTTGAATGTCGTAGCAGTTGGGATGGTCCGCCAAAACCACCAAGTTGGATAATGGAACCAAGCTGTTGTCCCAATCCACCACCTGCAGGTTCCGAAAGTAGGAGGCTTTTCCGAATCCCTCGCCGGCGAAATGCCCACTCCCCATCTCTGTAGTGGTGTGGAATCCCGACGGACTTGAATTCACCACCTCTCCCCCGAATTGCACCATTGTTGCATGGTCCTGTAAATGGGTGAAGAGGAAGGACGGCCAGTACCCCACCAAAACTCCCGACCCGAATTCCAGCCACCAATTTCCATGCTTCGGATCCTACACCCATTTATTTATTTATTTATTTATTTATTTATTAAGAAGTCCGAAGAAAAAGTTGAGATAGAAGCGGATTCAAATGCTGCACCTTCCAGACCAACAAGCTGATGTCGAATTGACCGCCGTCAAACGAAGACGTTGGAGAAATTGCAGCCCCAATTGCAATTTTGTTGTTTGTCTGGACAAACCCCGAGCATAGCAAATTGTAACACCCGGTTGCTTGGTATGCATCCGACTGTCATAAAATTCATCTCAATATCAGCCCATATTTTGTTACGCAGGTAAGGGATGGAAGAAAGCAGAGAGCGTTTTGTTGATGGGTTACTCACGGTCCAGTAAGTAAAAAATCTTGGGTAATTGTCTCCATACAGTTCTGGACTAACCTGTGGATCCAAATTTCAAAAGCATTGGCATCCATCCTTTAAATGGAAAAAGCAAATAAAATGGTCTCTTTTGAAATTCACTTTAGTCAAATTCTTTGTCGGCCTACATCTTTTGCTTTTTTTTTTTTTTTTTTTTTTTTTTTTTTTTTTTTTTTTTTTTTTTTTTTTTTTTTTTTTTTTTTTTTTTTTTTTTTTTTTTTTTTTTTTTTTTTNGACAAGGATAAAAGACGAGGTTTTTGTAACATAGGGAAAGACATACCTGCCAACCAGCTTCAATGGTGTTGAGATCGTCGCCGAAGGAGCCGGAGATGACCCACATTTGCGATAAGCTGAATTCATACTGATCGGCGACTCGTGGTGCCCACACATTGATGCTTGCTTTCGCCCCGAAGTAGTGATCGCCGGTCACGTATCCCACAGCGTGCTGGTTGTAAAAGGAAAAAAAAAAAAAAAGGCATGAGAGAGTGAATGGTCACCTTCAAGCTAAAGCAATCCGCATGTATTCTGTTACTTTTGTTGGAAATCGTACCTCATGCCCGTCGCTGCTTGTTTCTCTCCTAACCCATCTTCTTACTTTCCTTCCAAACATCTGAAAAGAGGTAGCTCTTAACATGTCTTCCTCAGTTGTTCTTCTTATTGGGACGGTTCCCTCTGGGCAATTTTCTCCATTCATGCTCCATAATTGGAAGCTCTCTGTCACCGTCCTAGGCGGCTTATGCCCTTCTGGTCTCTCTGGCGGATCCTGCAAATCCAGACAAGAGCTTAGACTTAGATTCCCCTTGAATTCGGGTGCAACCAACGTAAACTGCGATTTGATTACCAATGGTATCTGCCCTTTCAACTTGGGATGATCAAATGCGGGTTGCAGGTGAGATAAAACGCAATCTATGAGGTCCCCATCAGGACTCTGCATTAAGAAAAACCCGGTCTTGTTTATTGTGGAAACAGAGGAAGTGCAGAAACAGAGTAGATACAATTGGAATTGAGTAGTAACCTGAATTGTGTGGAGGGCAGGCTTGTTGATGTTGTCCAAGCGAGCCCTTATCATCTTGAGCTTGTTTAATTCCTGTTGGGGATGGAAGGTCTGATTTGTGGCGTGGGTTTGGGTTGGCGAGGAGTGCAGCGGAGTTATTGTGGAAGTAAGAAGAAGCAAAAGAAGCAAGGCAAAAACGGGAATGGGTTGGGAGATGTTGAAGCAGGCGGAGGAGGCCATGCTCAGGCGGCGTCCAAGCGTTGATCGACGAGAGAGGTAGAAATCAAAGCAAGGAGATTTGGAGCATTGTAGGAGGTTTGAAAGGAAGGGGAAGAAGAAAAAGAGGGTTAGAATTTGGGTATAGGAAATGTGAGTGTGGGGCTGAGTGTTATAAGTAGTTGGGTAGTGATGGAAATGATGATGGGTTCTCCTTTTTCCCCTTAAAGAGAGGGAGAGAGAGAGAGTGTTCCCAGTCTCCAATACAAGGACCGGAAGAAACTTTAGCTTTTGAGATTAAAGGGGGCAACAATATGAATATATGAATATATGAATATATGAATATATGAGAATATACGAATATGAATTGTTTGGAGGGGCGGTGGGTTCTTCTCCGTCAGTACTGAGATAGAGATGGTGTCAAATCATGTAAAATGGAATTGTTGGGACACCCACACACAATGCATACTACTTACTGCGAAAGCTGAAGGCTTTGTGAAGGCTTTGTGTGTGTTTGCAATAGAAATTGAAGTAAAATAAACGGTAAAAAGTGCATTGGAAGGATGAGAAAGAAAAGGAAGCGTGGAAGTGGAAGAAGGATGTTGTTTGAACAATGATTTTGTCTAAAGCGGGCGTGGCTGTGCTCTCTTCGCTCGCCTTCCCCACTTTCTATTTATTAGTAACCCAATTTTTGGCGAATGCTACATGTGTATATATATATATATTTATTTATTTATTTATTTGCGAACCATAATAGTTGAATAAGTTTTGGGTGTAACTGGAGTGGGCTTTCGGAAAGGCCCATCAGTGCTCCAACAACAATACACATTCACATTGGTGCGTAGGCTATGTGTTGCGTGGGGGTTTGCAGAATAGGATAGAAAATGATAGGACATTAGAAAGAAGAAAAGATGATGAGATATTAGAAGAGAAAAAGGCAGAAGGGGATTCCTTCTGAATGCTCTTGCCTTCTTCTTCCATTTCATAAATTCAAACCAACCAAGAATGAAACATCAAGGAACAGGCTCAACCCAACCCAAACCAAACCACTACACAAAGGGAGTCCGGATTTCAGTGCCACCGAATCAAACTAGACAAATACAAGCAGTTGCTCGTCATTTTGCGCATCCTCACGTTTCTTCGGGTAACCGGTGAACTTAACCCACTCTCCTCCACCGCATCGTCGCATGTCACGTAATCGGTCAATGCCGCTGAGAGGTTAATGCCGAGGCTACCCTTGTCGTGGCTTTTCATGTTTGAAATGGAGGTCTGCAGGCTGCTGAATGCGTCGTCGTAAACCTCCAGGCAAACTTCCATGGCCGATGTCTTGTCGCGCCGGGCCTGTCCCATCGCCTTGTACGTCTGCACCATCAATAGCCTGATCGTGGCCTCGAGGACCACCGATGGGTCCTCCCGGCCCCTAGCCACAGAGCGACACAAGACCGGGTAGTCCGCCTTCTGGCAGATGTCCATTCCAATTTTGAGATTGAAAAATGCGTGGGCAGTGAAGCACATACACGCCATAATGGCCACAAGCAACGAAGAGCATGAAGTTGTGGAAGCCATTATGTGTATTCGAACCCCTGCAATCCGAAGGGTGTCTCGCTGCGCCTGGATTCAAGGACACAGGAGGCTATTCCTTGAACTCGAAATATTTGGTTTCGTTTCGAGCCTGTTGAGTACAGAGAAGGATTGTTAGCATTATATAGTGGAGGGGTGTTGGGTTGGTTGGCCTTCATTGTAGCGATGGCAGGGCATCCCATGCGTTGCGTTCTTTTCCATATCACAACCGCTCATCGTACGCATTTATCTCTCTCTCTCTCGACCATTGGTTTGACCAACTAATCCGCCTCTCCATGTGGATCTAAACATCTTCATATTTTGTCACTCACTCACTCCCCAGGCATGAGCGAGATGACATAGATATTGTTCCTATTTTTATGGGGGGAAAAAAACACAAAACAAAGGATTCCACTGTTTTAATGGAGTAGTTGGGTTGGGGTTGACCATTCATCCTTCTCCTCCCACCAATCGCCTGCTTTTCTTTTCAACCATGGCATCATTCTGATACCAAAATACAGAGGTTTGTATATTTGAGAGGATTTGATGTTGAATAATTTATGTCAACTCACCACATTAATTATTCCTTTCCCTTCAATTTAAAGTCGTCTCTTTCTTATTCATCACACAAAACAACGACTCATCCATTTTTTCAAACATCTATAATACTTTAAATAAAGATAAAAAAAAAGAAGTGAGAGGTCAGTTTTGGCTTTTAGTCCAACGTGGTGGCGTTGAGAGTCAACTTCCAAGTTTTTGAACGGATAAGCACTGAATCAAACAAACATTTTTCCTGTTTTCTTTTTACTGTCCTTTTTGAGTGTTTACATATATTTGGGCATCGTCAGAATTGAAAAATATGTCCATTTGAAGTTGCGGCTCAGTGCTCCACCGCCCAACCAAGCCAGCACATGCCATCTTATTCAAGGCTATCCCTTTGACTTTCTATTCAACCCCGTGTCTCTCTCTCCCTCTCTCTCTCTCTCTCAAAACTTTAAAATTGAAGCTCCCCACCTAATATCCAATCCAAAAATTTGATCTTTCCGACTTTGATTCTGCTTAGCTTTTAGCCATATTCCAGTCATTAATCCCAGCTCAAGCTGCGTTCGACCCCAACGGAGGTGGATTCATCTTAATGCTGCTTTGCTTCTGCTACTCTCTGCCTGCATCTATCCACTAATGATCGCTCCGTTCTTTTCGAATTCACGTGCCTCTTATCTCTTATTGCTCCACATACATACTTGATTGGCCTTACAATCGGAAGCAGAGACAGGAAAGGAAGGTGACCATGAAGACTGGATCGCCACTTGTTCCCGGATGTGGGTTGTTGATTATCATCAGCGCTCTTCTGTTACTTGAAACATCGACAGTGGCAGACCCCAGATCCCAAACCGCGAAGATACTTTGTTCAACTGTGTTAGAGCATAATACAACGGCTTTTGTGCCCAATTTCGTGGGCACAATGCAAGCAATCAGTGACCAAATGCGAACTGGTGGTTTTGGAGTGGCACGTGTGGGTAAAGGGCCGGACGCCAACTACGGACTCGCTCAATGTTACGGAGATTTGTCGCTGATGGATTGTGTGTTGTGTTACGCGGAAGCCCGTACTGTCCTTCCTCAATGCTTCCCTTTCAACGGCGGCCGGATTTTCCTGGACGGCTGCTTCATGAGGGCTGAGAATTACAGCTTTTATGAGGAATTTTCAGGGCCTCTTGACAGGGCTGTGTGCGGTAACAATTCCATCACCAACTCCGTTTATGGACAGTCGACCAGGCAGGCTGTGGCCCGTGCAGTCGAAACTGCACCCAACAATGGAGGGTATGCGAGAATTCAAGTGGCTCTCCCTGGAACCCCCAATGCCTCGGTTTACTTGTTGGCTCAGTGCTGGAGGAATCTGAATCGCAGCTCCTGCACTTCCTGTTTGCAAAACGCCTCTGCTTCTATCTTGAAGTGCTTGCCTCGATCTGAAGCAAGAGCCCTCAACACAGGTTGTTTCATGAGATACTCTAATGTTGACTTCTTAAATGCAGAAGCTCAAGCAACAAGGTCAAGAGGTATGGCCTAAAATTGATGTTATACGCTATATTTCATTTCAAGTTTTCAACTACACCACTTGTACCTGGTTCGAACTTAATGTGGAAATCCCATTCACCCACTCTGCAGGCACCATTGTAGCAATTGTAGTCTCGCTGGTGAGCTCTGTTGCTGTTTTAGTCGTTGGAGTGTTGATTGGCATCTACATCTGGAATAACAGATATGTAAACAACAAACGAAGAGGTAAACTTAAAACACTGCCTTTCAATTCATTGTTAGTTCAAGTCCCAAGAACTTGAAAAACAGAACAGATTGATTACTTATTAATTGAGATCACCTGATGAGCATTTATGTATGGATTGAAAGGTTCAAACGATGTAAACAAGATGGCAAAAACACTAAACAATAGCAGCTTGAATTTCAAGTACTCTACCCTTGAAAAGGCAACAGGGTCCTTTGCGGAGGCTAACAAGCTTGGACAAGGAGGATTTGGCACCGTTTATAAGGCAAGTCTTGTTTTGTTTGCCTCAAGCATCCAACTAGTATGTATAGCTCAAACACTGAGGTCTTTATCTATAGGGAGTTCTGTCGGATGGAAGAGAGATAGCTGTGAAGAGGCTGTTCTTCAATAACAAACATAGAGCAGCAGATTTTTACAATGAAGTCAACATAATTAGCAGTGTGGAGCACAAAAATTTAGTGAGGTTGCTTGGGTGTAGTTGCTCTGGACCTGAAAGCCTGTTGGTGTATGAATTCCTTGCCAACAGGAGTCTGGACCGCTTCATTTTTGGTAAATCTTGACACCATCATTTCAATGGAATCACTTGTATCAACATTTCTTCTGATTAGCTATGGAAACTATATGCAGATGGAGAAAGAGGTAAATCGCTGAATTGGGAGAAGAGGTTTGAGATTATTGTGGGAACGGTTGAAGGGTTGGCTTACCTGCATGAGAACTCAAAAAACAAGATCATTCACAGAGACATCAAGGCCAGTAACATACTGCTGGACTCAAGGCTTCGAGCTAAAATTGCTGATTTTGGATTAGCTAGATCCTTTGAAGAAGATGTGAGCCACATCAGCACTGCCATTGCTGGAACCTTGTGTGTATTTTTCCTTTTTTGTCTTGAGAATGTTTGTATTGTTTTCTTTTTGTGAAAGTAGATCATTAAGTGGGTTGTGAATCCACAGGGGATATTTGGCGCCAGAGTACTTAGCTCATGGGCAGCTAACGGAGAAGGCAGATGTGTACAGTTTTGGTGTGGTGTTGCTGGAGACGGTGACCGGGAGACAGAACAGCAGGAGCAAAGCCTCGGACTACTTGGAAAGCATAGTACTAATTGTAAGGAACCCTGTTCTGTAGTTTCCTTTTGTAATTGGGAGTTTGTTGGAAACACAGAGAGTGGAAGTAACAAAAACATAAAACAGGCATGGAAGCACTTTCAAGCGGGAACAATGGAAAGGATATACGACCCAAACCTTATGGTTGAAGGAGATGGAAGCATGAAAGAGGAGATATTGAGAGTGGTGCAGATCGGGCTTCTTTGCACACAGGAGAGCGCATCTCTGCGACCCACAATGTCGAAGGTACTGCAGATGCTGATGAAGAAGGAAGAGAAGCTTCCGGCGCCGACCAACCCACCCTTCATGGACGAGAGGACGATGGAGCTGAACGATACCAGTGAGGACCCATCCTACTTCAACATGACGGAAGCTTCTTCCTCAGCGGCCACCGTGACCCACAGTTCATTTCATCCCAGGTAATAGTAACTGTAATAGTAATTTAGTGTTCAGGTGAGGAAGAATGTTGCAGACATTTTGGCGATAACTGTATGAACCAGCTTAATCTGAGTGCAATTCTGTGGCCCCTACAATTCCATATCCACGCGTCTGAACGGAATAAGGGGTGGCATCCAAATTGTTTTGTGCTTCCTCGTGGAAAGTTTGAATTCAACAACTCTTTTGCTTTAACAAAAAATACAACTACCGTAAATTCAACGTAGGCTCAATTATTGAAATCCCAGGCTTACGAAAAATGGGTCTTTCTTTTTCTCTCTCTCTCTCTCTCTCTCTCTCACTTGGAAAGCTTAAGGTCATGGGTTTGTTGAAACCCAGGTACCCCAAATTCAAAAGAAATGAATTAAACAAATGAGCTTTGTCAATCGGGTTAGGTTTTTCCCTTTTCTCATAATGGGAAAACATGAAACAATCACATTATTTATACAAGGAGAATTTCTTAAGAACTATTTTCCGAATCAATATAATCTCATGAAACACTAAATGTTTCCATAGAAAGCGAGGGCCAAGGTTGTAGTATTTTACAGTCATTTCATTTCTTAACAAAATTATTGCTTTCAAGAAAAGAAAGAGAGAGGAAAGCCGCCATTGTTGAATCTTTTGACTGGAGATGGTGTCGTGAGGTCTCCTTTCTTACGCTCAGGGACTGCGTTTCTTCAGGATGTTTTCTCCAGCTCCTCCTCCTCCTCCTTCCTCGTCTTGACTTCTTCTCAATTATAACCATCCACTCCCATCACATCACTCTTCTTCTTCTTCTTCTTCTTCTTCTTCTTCTTCTTCTTCTTCGCCACCCTACGGACTCAACACAACCCCAGAATCAATGGCGATCCAGCTTTATGTCTTATTTTCAGTCCTTTCTATTCTTCTGCTGCTCCCAACTTCAACCATGGGGAAGCCAAGAGATCAAACTGTGAAAGTGATGTGCGGGAAAGAACTCGAGCACAACACCACGGCCTACGTCCCTAACTTTTTTGGTTCCATGGAAAAAGTTAGACAACAGATCCGAACTTCAGGATTTGGAACGGCCGGCACAGGAATAGGACTTGATGCCAGCTATGGGCTTGCCCAATGCCATGGAGATCTCTCCCCCCTCGAATGTGTGCTGTGTCATTCTCAAGCACGTACAGTGCTTCCCCAATGCTTCCCTTTCAATGGCGGCCGAACTTTCATCGATGGCTGCTTCATGAGGTTCGAAAACTATATCTTTTTTGATGAATATAAAGGACCCGAAGACACTGCAGTTTGCGGGAACTTGACCCAAAATGACCCCAACTACAGACAAGCAGCCAAGGAGGCAGTGATGCAAGTAGTCAATGTTGCACCAGGCAACAGAGGCTTTGCGAAAGCTCGAGTGGCTGTGGCCGGGAGAGCAAATGAGTCCGCCGCTTACGCTCTGGGTCAGTGCTGGAGAAGTTTGAACCGCAGCTCTTGCAGATTATGTTTGCAAATCGCCTCTGCTTCAATGTTGTCATGTTTACCTGTATCGGAAGGGCGAGCACTGAACACAGGCTGCTTCATGAGATACTCGAACACAGACTTCCTCAATAAGGACATAAAAAATAGTTCCAGAGGTAAAACTGATCCTGCCACACTAAGTTTAGAGTATGCTTACCAACTTTTCTACTCTCCCAATGTCTGAGACCATGCTTTCTCTGCAGGTGCCACAAGAACCGAATTGATAGTTTCGGTCCTGAGTTCTGTTGTTGTTTTGATAATCGGAGGAGCAATTGGTGCTTATATCTGGAAGCACAGATATATACAAAATAAAAGAAAAGGTAAAAAAAAAAAAAAAAAAAAAAAAAAAAAAANTCATGGTGGTCTCTTTGGGGGAGATTAATTGACATTCTTTTCTTCAAATGATATGATTAACACTTCACAGGAGGTTCAACTGATGTGAAGAAGTTAGCAAAAACTCTTCAAGATAGTAACTTGAACTTCAAGTACTCCACCCTTGAAAAAGCTACCAACAATTTCAGCCTCGATAACAAGATTGGACAAGGGGGGTTTGGCTCTGTTTATAAGGTTATTATTCTTCCTCTCCATCTTGACAGGACCTGCAATCTCCAATTATGACTAACAACACATCATTTACCATTCATCTATGCATCGCAGGGAACTCTACCTGATGGAAGAGAGATTGCTGTTAAGAGATTCTTCTTTGATAACAGACATAGAGCAGCAGATTTCTACAATGAAGTAAACATGATCAGCAGTGTCGAACATAAAAATCTTGTAAGGTTGCTTGGATGCAGTTGTTCTGGACCTGAAAGCCTACTTGTTTATGAATTCCTACCAAACAAGAGTCTCGATCGCTTCATTTTTGGTAAAGCTCTCTCTGAAAACATACATTGCTTTAAGCAATTAAAAGATCTTCCCTTAACTTTGTTCAAAATATTGAACAGATACCAAGAACAGTAAAGCTCTTGATTGGGATAAGAGATTTAACATCATCATTGGAACAGTTGAAGGTTTAATATATCTACATGAAAATCCAAAGATCAAAATTATACACAGAGATATAAAGGCCAGTAATATCTTGCTGGATCAAAAGCTCCAGGCGAAAATAGCAGATTTTGGATTAGCAAGGTCTTTCCAAGAAAATAAGAGCCATATCAGCACCGCTGTTGCAGGAACCCTGTATGTTTTGTCATCAACAAGTTTTCTTCCAGTTAGTTTGAAATTCCTTCAATTAGATGAAAGCTAAGGGAAGATTTCTAGTGCCACTAACATTCCTTCTTTCTACTTTGTGTATCTACAGAGGATATATGGCTCCGGAGTATCTAGCTTATGGTCAGTTATCAGAAAAGGCTGATGTCTATAGCTTTGGAGTACTTTTGTTAGAAATTGTTGCAGGATTGCAATACAATGGCATTCAAGTCTCCGGAAACATTGAAAGTCTGGTCACTGCTGTAAGTTCTGTGAAACCTTTTCATATCCTTCTTTGATCGCAAATTCTACAAACAGTAGTATGACGTCTGTCTTCCTTTTGTTTCTACATGGTAAATTAGATGTGGAGACATTTCCAAGCAGGCACAGTTGAGAGGTTATTTGATCCAAATCTCAACCTTCAGAATCACTACAACAAGAAAGTAAAAGATGAGGTATTGAGAGTGGTGCACATAGGGCTCTTGTGCATCCAGGAGATTCCTTCTCTACGACCAACAATGTCGAAGATAATGCGAATGCTGACAATGGAGGAGGAAGAGCTCCTTCCTCCACCCACCAAACCACCCTTCATGGATGAGATGACCATGGAACTTGATGACTCATGCAAGGACTCGCGATATTATTCCAATACGGAGGGCCCTTCTTCAACTGCTACGGTCAGCCATAGTGCTTTTTATCCCAGATAACAACCATAAACTGTGGACCCCTCTAAAGCTCCCAACCCTACAAAAGCATCCTCAAGAATAGAAGTGGCTTGCATTCCTCGCATAAATGGTCTCTTGAAAGCCACGAAGAGAAAGGATCCATTAGCCAGAGGGTAGCCACCACTAAGCTTTCAAACAAACTGACATTTGTAGATATGGTGAAGAGATAATAAGTTCCAAAAGGCCAGTCGAGTTGAGCTTAACAGGATTTGATTTTGAGTTCTTCAAGATTTTAGCTTCTCAAAACTCCATTATGTATACATCCACTTAATTAAGTTTCGATGTTTATTATCCAGAGTTGGGCAGAGTGGCAAAAAGAAACTATATGTTGAGTTATAATGTCTTCATTACATTTACCACAGAAAAAATGTACTAGAATTTGGATGATTTTGTTATGAGGCTTATAACATACATCCTCGGATACGTAATCCATATACTGACAACATAGTAGCATTGGGAAGGGGCCAGAAGAACCTTATGCATTGATTAAACAAACATTGACATCTACGGCAGTTATATATTTTCTGTTGCTTAAACTTACATGAAACAGAGGTTCGTTGAGAATGCCACAGAACTTAATGCATCAAAGACATGAAGCCAAAACACCATATTCTCACAATAGTCAAGTTCCAGAGCTTTGAACCAAGGCAAAACATGAATCCCATCTAACGAGATGCCACCAAATTTCCCATCAGGCCTCCACTAATTTCATAATGTATAGAGGTAGAGAACCCTACCTCTAAAGCAAGCTTTTCCAATTCCTTTCCTGTATAAAAATAAAATTTGGTCAGCAGGTGATACTAGAAGAAGATCCTAAATTCATAATTATAAGAATATAAAATAAGTAAATAAACAGAAGGCTTTTGTTTACAGAACAAATAATAACAGCAGTTGTTCTGTCAGTAGAGACAAAGAGCCTGCCTGTTGAAAATTCACTGATGGATTTAGAAAGATATTTATAATCCTCAGCAAGCCCATAACCAGATGCCATTGGGACAACGATGTTGTTGATCATCCATTCCTTGCATAGAGGAAGTTCAGAAGAAACAAGCAAAACAAGTAGGGGTTTTAGGGATACAAACTGAGTAGACACTCACTAAATTTGAAGTGTGCACCACACAGCAAAAATTTAGGCCTTTACATAAAAAGTACCTGAATAGCAGCAGTAGTCGGTTGCGTAGCCTTGTTGAAGTCGAGAATTGATAGCTTACTACCTGGAAAGACCACCTGAATTTTTTTAATTAAGAAGTGTACGCAAATTTTGTAACTGAATTCTACCATTTTATCAGTGAAGAAGATATAAAGAGAGGGATCAGTTGAGTCACAGTAATAAATTCACAATCCAAGATCAGAAAGCACACCCCTCCCCCCGCCACAAAAAAAAGAAAAAAAGTAATGGAGAATAACCAGCAAAAGACCTTCTTTCAATACTCTAAGCATCTCCTCCAAAGCTTTCCGTTTATCTAGCACATTTCGTAGACCGTACCCCATCGTAATGGCATCGACAGAGCCGTCAGAAAATGGCAAATTGAGAGCATCACCCTCCACCCACCTTCATTTAGGCAGCAGCGTTATTACATTGATAATTTCAAAAACGGTTACAAATTGCAAAAATTGTAATTCTTACTGTAGCAAAACTCTATCGTCATAGTTTGATTTTTATAAGATAAATACTGAGTAGAATGCTTCAATATTTTCTAAATAGTGCAGACCAACATATTTATTGTTCAAGATTATCAATGCTCACTCAATGTTCTTATAGCAGGGTCTGGAGAGAGAAGTTTGGCGAGAAGAAGCAATACTTAGCTGCTGCCGTGAGAAATCAAGACCCGTCACCTGTGAATTATCCCCAAAGAATCGGGTGATTAGATATCATGATCGACAAATTAGACAAAGAAACCAACTTGGGCTTTGCGTCGGGTTACCTTGCCATTGGATCCAACTTTCTGAGATAAGAGGAACGCCAAATCGCCGCTTCCGCAGCATATATCCAAGACGCAATCTCCTGCCTTTGCACTGTTCCAAAATGTTCGAAAGCTTAGAAAAAATAAGAAGAAGAGATAAGTCAATTCGGCATCAGAAAACGAGAACATCGCATACCCGCTCCAGGAGACGGCCATCCGTTTCCAAATACGATGCTGACCCAAACTGAGCAAATCATTCAACTAAGTTCGAAGCAGAAAGGAAAGTAAAACTTCAAGAGGGGAAAAGGAAAATGAGAAAGAATGGATAGAGGAAGAGAAAGTAAATGTAAGCGGACGTTATCATAGACAGGCGCAATACGGTCGAACAATGCCTGGCGGTCGGTAGCGCATTGAATAGGGCGGTGACGCAGAAGAGCTGGAGTGGTTGAAGGAGGAAGACGGAATTGGAGTTGAAGGGATGAAGCCATGCAATTGCAGATGACCGCTTCGCCTAAAGGAGAATTATGGTTATGGAGATCCCGCTCGATTCACCCTAAGCGCAAGCCGCCATTGTAACACTCCCGCCAGACTCTACTTTGATGCATTTGCCATCATTCCACACAATCCGGCTTATCCAGTTTACGTTTTTCCAACAATAAAAATAAAAAAAAAGATAAAAAAAAAATAATAATAAAAAAAAAAAAATCTTTTTCTTTTAAACAAGAAATGTGAGACGATGCAGTTTAGCTTAATTGATAAGTTTTTTTTTTCCTTTCTTTATAGATTTATCATGTCAAATTATTTATAAAAATATTATAGATTTATGTTGCATAATGTTTAAATCACTACAAGATAAATTATTCAACTTGTGTGTTGGATGATAAAGTCCCATATCGGCTCATTTACGAAATGATCATTCGTTTATAATCAAGGAATGCTATCTCTATTAGTGAGACCTTTTGGAAAAGCCCAGAGCAAATCTATGAGAGCTTATGCTCAAAGTGGGCAATATCGTATCATTGTGGAGAGTCGTATTCTGTTCGTCTAACGTGGTATTCTCCAAGTGCACTAAATCAGAAATGCGAATCCATGAGAGAGATGGGGCTGCAAATGTGACCGAGAACTTAAGGTTGTGGCTTATAAAAATAAAATGAACTTTGATTAGACATAGAGAAGGGAGAGTAGGAGACAGAGAGAACTCATCCAAACTTCAATTAACATTTCCATAATCAATGTTAACAATTTCAGAAATATACAAAAGAGATGCAAAAGTATGGAAGCCATTTTGATAGTTTCCCAGCCATGTACTCAACACAATTGTTTGTTCTTGGACATATATATATACGCTAAACTATTGGGGCTTAGCAAAAGTAAGTGATTTTAAAGCATGTAATGTATACCCATTGGGATGATGTATAACCTCAGTCTCAAGAGTCGAGCCTAGCGTATAATTGTTCACCCACATCATCCATACTTGCAAATTGCATACTTTCAGAAGGTTTCCAGTGCCGCTTTCGTTGATTTATGAACCAATTGTTAATTTGCTTCGGATCTAATCCTGTTGTCTCTGCCAGCGCCATCTTATCAGCTTCCTGGATGATTCACAAATACGCCATTAATACAATACAATTATCTTCATTCATTACTATCACGTTGCTTTAAATTTTTCTAACACAAAATCTCAATGCAAATGTGTTTCAATCAGCAACAAGTTTAAGATTAAAATGTCCTTCCATGGGGACTCTAGACAAGCAACGAAGCACCCTGCGTGTGTTGCAGCAACACTCGGAACTATCAGTCATCAATTCCATAGTAACAAGCCACTTTAAATCCAACTTTATTTTACATCCAAAAAGACTTTCATAGTCAATGGCGTGCGGACAGAATTAAAATATAATGACAAGCTACACTAAAATAAAAAACTGATGAACCATGACAACTAACAGTAGCTACTAAGGTCAGGAGCGCTACAAACTGGAAATGCCAAAATAGTTGCAAGAATATTCGTTGGAGAACTAAAAACATGGCTACGTATATTTGCTGGTGGAGAAAGAAAATGTACCGTAGGATATGGCCATTTATAGTGCACATTCCACCACTCGAGCAGTACTTTCCTTCCTTCTTTAGGTAGTTTTCCTTTCTTCTTCTTCTTTGAAAATTCCAGCTTCAAGGTTCCAATGTGGCTGCCAAATCTACTCAAGAGCATATCTTTAAGACCTTTGTCTTCTAACCTCATTTGAGCATCTTGTACTTCCCTCTCTCCCCAGTTAAGCTCATCATCTGATGACATGGCATCCTCGTCTGCAAAAGAAAATTTTCAGCCAGACATACATAGATAAGAGGAACTACCAAAGACAGCCCAAAATTTATCCCATGAGTCATCAAACAAAAATAAAGACTCATACTGTACATAAAAACATAGTAATTAGTACAAAAACAGAATGAAGATAGTCTGAAACAGAATCACTCAATGATTTAGGATAGGGGTTTTCTATATAGCAAAGCCAGACAACAAAGATTGAAGGATATTCGAATATTAGATGGCCATTTAAAAAAGACAAAGTAGCCACCCGTCTACATCTCCGTTATATATCATCATAAGTGAGGACAATCCTTTTAGGTAGAACAAAAACAAACAAAATCATGACTAATGCCTAAAGTGGGCAACATCGTACCATTGTAGAGATACGTCGATACTTGTTTTCTTAACATCCATCCAAAAAAATGGTAGAGATACATAAAGACTTGTTCTCTTGACATCGAAAAGAAGATAGAAGATAGAATGATATAACATTATAGTGATCATGATCAAATTCAATGCTGGTCATTCAGGTAGTAGTCAGAAGTTTACTCGCAGACATCCATTGTAAATTTTCTACAGCACCTTCAGAAAACAATCAAGAGCACTCATGTTTGGAAGGATCTTAATTCAAAGTTTGAGAATCTAGTCAGTTCAAACAACCTTAAATTCACTTCCAGTCAGATTTTCGACGGTGTCCTTCGTTCTCTAAATTTATCCAAAGCTTCAGACTCTTGTTATTTAAGGAACACCTAATTTTAGGGTCTGGATTATATTAATTGGTTAACTCTCTAATGAAGGCAAGATGCTTATCGCCTTTCATGTCGTAGTAATAATTTACCATTCATAAAAAATTTAGCACCCCCATTAGAAAATAAAATGCCTGGTTTCCAGGAGTCTGGATGTGTATAATCAAGCCTTGCTGTCATATTACGTATGTCTTCAAAATTCAACCCTCTGAGTGTCACCACAATTCAAGAACACAATGCCAATAGAACTGTAAGCCAGAGAGTTGTTCCTATCTAGCATGCCCTGTTAATCAAATCATGTAAGCGTTTTCCATTTATGCATCCAAGCGTACAGACATTCTAGTAGTCAAGGCATCACAATCACCCCCGCCTATTCTCGGTCGTGGGAACCATGTTTTAGGTACGGCCATCTATCGCATACTTACAAACGTCCTTCACTTCACGGAAAGATTTGGATACAGAGGTTAAACTGATTACCACGTCATTTTCATCTAACAATTTTCTCCAGCATTTGCAAGGTCAAACGTAATATTGTGGAACTCATCAAGATTATCCTTCCAGGCTTCTTCAATTGGATCCATCTCCAAACTCAAACAATCTCTCTCTAAGGCATATCTTGTTGGTTACTGATCTTGAAAGATAAGAGTCCTAAGTTTGTCCAATGGTTCCACCACCGCTATAACACCATTCACTTGCTTTGAACCCATTATCTGAAAGCATAAAATGACCGGTCAAATGTAGATTCTCTTATTGCATCCTTCTAGTCTTCAGTAAACGTAGAATGCCAAGTTTGCAGATTATCTGTTTTCCTTGAAAAGCCAACTCCAAAAGTAATCGCCCACATTTTCCTCTGATCGAGAAAAGCTTTTACAGCAGCCACAAATAACAACCAGAAGTATAACTCACAAACACAATGAAAGAATGGAAGGGAAGGGGCAATAAGAGTATGAAACTCAATGTTAGATTGGGTAGCTCTAGTAAATTATAGGCTCTAGTATTGGCCAATTAAACTGTAAAGAATAATATTAATTTAAGTTTTGTGATGTGGTGTATATAGTTTCAATCTCATCAAAACATTTCTCCTATAGTAGAACTCATCCTCACAAGGAGAAGCAAAGATGATGTTACTGGTTTCATTCTACCTTCTAAACGTGATTTCTTTGTCCGTTTTCTTCCTTGAGGCTATTTTCATTCTAATAGTATAATAGTGAAAAAAAAATTCACCATGAGTATTAAAAGAAACAACACTAAATAAATCTACAAAACTGAATAAATCATTTAAACATATAGTTTTAGGGCAAAAAAATTATTCTATTTGTTTGAAATTATTTTTATTAAAAGAAACAACACCGAATAAATCTCCAAAGGGGACTCGATCCTCACAAAATTAAATGGAGAACTTGAAGGGACAAGGATTTAAATGGGGCGAGGACAAGAACAAGGACAAAGATGCCATTCCCTAACCCCGCCCCGTGAACATCTCGATATATAATTCACTACTCAAACCCAACTATTTGTCTAAGATCTTATAGTATCCTTCCGCTAGGAAGATTGGAATTTTTAACCATATTCCCCAATGTGTTTTACCATATTCCCCAATGTGTTTTAGGCTTGAATACATTAGTTTACAGTCTTTTCACCACAAAAGCAAATATTTTAAAATATTACAAACAAGAGTTTCCATAAACATAATAATAGAACACAATAGTTAAGAGACGTTAAATACGAAGTCGTGCATGTTTCTATGGTTGACACATAAACTGATATTAAAGATTATGAAACCAATAACCCCCTAAATAAGTGACATCAAAGCATGCCTTTTGTTCACTCCTTCAGACAAAATTACTAGAAATAATCTATGTGCTTGTCCGTGTTAAAGGGTACTCGGGAAAAAAATTTAGTACATGGCCTTATTTTCTATTTTTATGTAAAAATAAATAATTGGTTAAAACAGAAACCAACACTCCTATTTGGACAATTAGCAGTCTCTTTTGGAAGTAATGGAATATCAACGCATTATTATTGTGGAAACAAAATAACACTGGATGTGGGACTTACAACTAGAACATCATTTATCCCAACTGTTTAAAGTAAGAGATAACTAATTCAAGAAAGAACAATGACATTATATAATATTATCATTCTCCTCACGTGCAATTTTAATACATGCACTATTGCCAGCTTAACTAACTGACCATAAGTTAACTAACCAACCATACAGGTGACTTAGAGCTAAGCAGTATTGTACTCCTAGTCCTGATAATTTGACCAGATCTTATGATATAATACGGAACAACGAAACCAACTAAACCAAAAAAGTAACCGCAGTTACAATAACGACAAAATTGACTGTAGCCGAAACTGCAGCTAAGATAGAAAACCTTACTGTAAATATGTGTTTAAAGAGATCACTAAATTACATTAGCATCTCCGACAAAACATAATAAACATTCGATGGGCTGAAGCTAATAAGCGAGCAATAAACCAAGGAATACAAAACAAAGTAAATCCTTCAAACGAAAGTTACATTTTAAGAATCTAGTTGACCAACTTGTTGGGCAGAATGGAAAATGCAGACTCGCGGTCCAAGTGGACAAGATGGCGTGGTAACCAAAACTTGTCTTGGAAAGGGAGAAGATACCCACACCACCATGCACCAGATTAAAAGTTAAAAGTACGGAGGTGATCAAAACTACGGGCTCGGGAGCACAACCAAGGGGCCACGACCGACTAAAATCTAGATAAAATTTGATAGCATTTCTTGCAGAAATCATTCTTCTCAAGAAACCATACCATCGGGTCTAAACCTGGGTCAATTAGTACTCTAGTTGGACAGGTATTTTTCTGACAAAAGACAGAACGGGACGTGCAACAAAGTTTTTCTCCAAAATTAATTAAAGCCTGCATCCTTGGACGGTTCTGGGTCACTACAAACACCAGTGGTCAAAACGACGAGACCAAATCGGGAGTCATAGCAGGGGCAAGGGCACACGGATTTGGCAGTAAAGGGCCCCCAAGAATGATCACAAGGAGGGAAGAAACATGAAATTAATTTTCTCATTTAAAGAAATAGAACCCAACGTGGGAATCTGGGACACCCAAAAGCCGAATCGGAGCTACAGATACGAAGCAGTCAGGTCACACGTGTAAGACACATTATGAAGCTGAAAGACCCACAACAGACTATTTGTCAACAGAACACTGAAGAGAGTGCGTGGGTGAGAGAGAGGGAGAGGCCTTAAAGCTGCTTCTCAGCGCAAACCACGGGAGTCCATGTGAGAGCTACAAAACCTCCACACCCTTCTCGACCCGACACTATATCACCATTTTAGAATACCCTCAAACATCTCATTCTACTCCCAAAACAAAATCTTTTATTCTCAATGTGAATCTTCAATTATTTTATTTGCTACTATTATTATTATTGGAGATCAATAACATACAGGAGATTGAGAATGATGGAAAGAATGACTTTAATTATTAAAACTTTTTTTAATACACAAATTTGATTCAGACAACTAACCTCTTTGTCAAGATTGTAGGTCAAACCAGCTATGCTCATGTTCGGAGTTTTAGATGTAATTTAATAATAATATATCTATTAACTTTCTTAGATTTGAAATATCCTTTCCCTGTCACACATTTAAATAAATTAATTTTCAAGTGACAGAAAAACAGTTTAAAAGACCTGAGCACATACTATAATTGAATATAATTTAATGACGTTTTTGTCCAATCAATTAAAAGTACTCAAATATTAAAAATATTGTGATACACTAGTGGAATAGGTCACGATTTTATTATAATAGGCATAATTTTGGTCCATGTGTTATATACATACATACATACATACATATATATATATATAAATATATATATATATATGTATGTATATAATTTTCAAGGTTGACTGGTTCGTGTATTCTAAATAATTTAATTTGAAATTTATTTTAGGAAAATATAATTCAGTACCTATTGTAATTTATAAACTAACTAGCAAAAAATGTATATACAGACATATCATTAATTTACATATATTTTTAATTATTTAATTTTTCTATTGCTATCTAAAGTTAATGTTAGATATTAAACTAACATATACATGAAAAATTTAAAACTACGATGAAATAGATAAAACAATAAGGATTTAAAGTGATCAAAGTGATGCAAAGTGATGTGTTTAAAGCGAAAAGAATGGGGCCAGAATTATAGATTCGCCTAAACTAAAGAATCTTAGCTGTGAAAATTTCGGACTTCTTTTCTTAGCCAGGCAAGAGGGTCTGGAGGGGCACACCAAAGCCTAAGAGTAATCTTCACAAAATTCGTATCCGAACATAAAACATTCTGGAAACCAGAACACTAAAGCTATATGAAGACTATATAAGCTTTATGTTCTTGTGCATGCACTTAGTGCATTGCCTATATAATTGTGTGTGAATATATGACATAGGAAACTTAGGAACAAAAGAATCTACGCCCTTTTCTACTCTGCTTATCCTAACGAGAGAGACGGGTCATCAAAAACTCAACCGCTAGTATTGGGAGATACTGGAAGAGTTATATTAGCAACGAAAATTTGATGTGAACACAATGTCAAAATAAGTATGGTAAAGAATTTTACGCACCATGCTTTAATGAACAATATTGACGTAGTTGAAGCAACCATACAACAAAAAGGGATAACAAATCAAGAAACAAATACGTGCCTCCATGAGTTAGCATACTATGGAGAGAGTATAGCCAGAAAATTAAAATAAACTAATAATAAGCACATTAAAAATGACAAATGAAGCTCATATGTTGCAATTATAAGTATTCAAACTGATCAGTTTAAGTTATTTAGTAAAACTTGAATATTCATCATATAAGTGCTAGGCATAATAAGAAGAAAATAAAATTGTGGAGATCATTTTGTCAATGATAAAAATATCAAAATAATGTCCAATCATATGAAAAAAAAAAATTTTTTTTTTAAAAAAAAAAAACTCAATTATATCACATCCCGTAGTCACCTAGACAACACAACAACGAGTGTATGCCAAAAATATTAGACCTAATCACGTTCAATAAAAATAAATTAATTATATTGATTTTTCCTGCCATCACATGAACAACCAATGTTTCTCTCCTAAAATTGTAATCATATTCGTTCAAAATAGATGATCACGATGAACTCTAAAAACTGTAAGTTAGACCTAGAGCACTCCATTGAAAGCGCTGAAAGACAATTTAGGGTGAAGAAATATGTAAAGACGACGACAAGACAGCATACCTGAAAAGGCAAATTTGTACCTTCCCAATAAATTATTTTAGTTCCCGACTATGACCAATGAGATGGCTATTCCATGATCTAACCGCTTTTACAAAGCTACATCTTTAATCAAAGATGATGAGAACATCTAAAGCTGCCATATTCAGTCATTTGCACTTGCACATTTCGCAAATAGCGGAAAAGGTGGGTGGGATGGCTCGAGTAGTGATTTTGGATACTTGATCCATGCATTTTACTAATCCCAAGCAATGCAGTTTCTAATCTCACACATAAATAAACTCAGTGTAACTCGGTGAGCCAACACTATTTTCTTAAGCTACGTAATTATTCTTACAAATCATAAACCCACATGTCAGGCATAGATTATATAAACTCAATCTTTCTGTAATTTACTTGAATGCAATAGAATGAACATCAATCACACAAATTTATAATTTCAACCTCCAACATTACAAAACCAAATGATCAGAACTATGAGAAACCTATCCTAAAAAAGAAAAAAAAATATCTGTTTGAGATTTGAATCACTCTGCAGGCAAGATCGATCATGTCAAGCTTAGATGATNTTCAAGAAAACGTTCCCAAACAAGCAAATACTGTATAAATATTAGATTTTTCAACTGCAAGAAGACATCCTAAATGAATCCCATAGAAGTTGCAAAACAAATAAATATATATACCGCAAACGCAATTTTACGAAAAGAGAACCAAAAACCAACCTAAGTTGTAGAGTACCTAGGGAAACGATGACTATTAGTTTACGGGAAATATAAATTGGCATTGGGAAGCGTTTCACAGTAGGTATGCAGCTATGTAAGTGATTTTTCAGACTCAAATTAAGATGTGCAAATTAAAAAAGGGAGGAATAACTGAATTATGAGCATTAAAATTAATACAAATATTTTCTATATCAAAAATTTTTTCCACAATTCAGTTTCATGACCCATAATTTTTTTTTTTAATAAACATGCAACTACATACTTTTACCTGCATCCAAACCTATTTTATGGGAAAATCAACGAAGAAAATATTAAATGTTTCAAAAGTTAATAATAATATTAAACAATAAATTATTAGGACATTTTCTGGTGTATTAAAAAACAAAATTTAGATCCAAGGAAAAGTTTCTTTTTGCAATTTTTTAATAGTTTATAACAAGTGTAAAGTAAAAATATTCTGAACTCTAATAAATCATTTCTTGAATAAAAATTGACAAAAAGACATAAAAAATCACAGCTATTATTTTTTATTTAAGAGGAGAAAGGCAGAGTTAATGGGGTAAAAATATTGACAAACAACTATCGAGTGCTTGTTTGAGGCAATACATTAACATGGTTCAATCTTTCTTGTTTTTCTGCCCGTCCTATTTTCATCTTCTGAATACCAGATATGGGCATTATTTTGTTTTGTATTTTTCTTTTTTAAAAAAGGAAAAAGATGGTAAAGTCTAGTCCAATAAGATGAGAGAACTGTTTGATACAGTCCTATGAACATCTCAAGTATGGAAATGTTGAAGTGATAAAACAACAGTAAAAAGGGAAAGTTGAAGCAAAATATATTTTTCTAACCCTCTACCAAAAACAATAGGAGACAAAACGTCCAGCATATAATGCCAAGGTAACAACAATCTACACCACCTGCCACACTGGTGCTGCGTGTGACTACTAAAATTCAACTAAACAAGCATGCACCAGGAGGAGAGCCTTCCACCCATTTATAGATGACAGAGGGAGTGGTCGAAGTTGTTTAGCTCTGTGCGTATCTTTAATTTTGGTAGTAAAAACCCTTCCATATTTTTATGTGAACAGCATTACACGCCGAGTAAAAGAAGGGAATTAACCCAAACAGGCCACAAGTCCCACATCGGTAGGTTCCCTCCAGACTCGCACCCCATATTTAATCATTGTCACCAACCACCCCGACCATAAGTCTATACCATTACCATTACCATTAGCATTACCCGGGAAAGTCATCCCCAATATCCGAGAGTCAAAATCAGAATCTCTAGTACGGAAACCTCTTTACATCCGCCTTATCCTCGAAAAGGTAAGAAACGAAGAAAAGGAAAAAATGGATAAAAACAACAAAAAGCATTTTTACCGTGGCTGAGTAATGAAATTAAACCAATACCCATCCCAGATAACAAAACTAAACTGAAAAGGAAAACGGTTTAGGAAAACTGGGAAGGAAGGTCCAGACTTCAGTAGGCGTTGTTTTAAAGTCCCCAAGCTTAAATAATGATGTCCATTGTACAAAAAAGAAAACGCTGAGCAAGCAATAATCACCGGAAAAGACCCGAGAATCGTGGGCAATCAAAGGCGTGGGTCTCTCTGTACTAGGGTTCGCAGTTTGTTCGTGTTCTATTACCCCACGCGAAACACCCCATACTATTCTTCCGAGTTTTGTTTGGGGGTCTCAGTGCGTTCATGATTTGCATTCCGCAAATCAAAAACATCGACAGAATAGGTCGGATTGGGGAGACTAAGTGGTGGTTGCTTAAGCATTTTACATCTACCCGTTTGGTTAGTATTCTTTCTCCTAAGGCCTAATAATAAATCATTTGGGATTCAGATTAAGTCAAAATAATGTAGGCGAATAGAAACAAGTTGAAATAGAGTGCGAAAACAAGAGATTATTGAAAGAAAAAAAGAAAGGGAGAGAGACTGACTGGAGGAGCTTCTGGTGGAGGCACCAGCACAGAGGTTGCTAAGTTGCAGTTCGATGTTACTCAAGAAGGAGGAAGCTTCATGAAAGGGCCTTGACAGATCTGATTTATACTTCACCAGCATGTCACAGTATGTTTCCTATCCGGAGAGAGACAATACCAGTTTTCAGCTATACTAGAATAGAGTAGAACAGAAGAATAGAAAGCACCATGGCCAAATTAGTTAGAATCACGAAGATTGCGTGTGGGCGGGCGAGTGAGCGGGGGGGACCATTACCATGAACTCATCGAGCTCGGGATCGCCTCCGAAGCACGTGGACATGGCGTTTTGTTTATGACTGTCATTTTCTCGCCGGATTTCCTCCAACAAACAAGCTATCTCCGGCGGAGCTCCAACCTGAGCCCAAAATAGAAACACATAATTAAATGAAATGAAATTAAATTGGTAGCAAGTTAGTTTATGATGCACCAGAAAACCTTTCGGTTAAAAATCATCGAAGATTCCATTAGAATTGCAGTGAAAATCAGACACACGGATGATTTTTAATTTCTAGGTTTGATTAATAGTAAAAGGGAACATAAAAGAAAAAAAACAAGGGCAATTTCTACTTTCAGTTTCAAGTTGAGCTAGAAATTGTCAGGCGCCGCTACTTTTTCCCCGTCTTCCTTTCTTGTTCGGGAAATAAGTCTCGGTTCTTGGAAAACCAAAAGGAAGACCGTAAAAAATTAGTCATGGGGATGATGTAGAAACAACCGAGTATTTCACAGGAGTCAGAATTGGAAGATCAAAAGCCGAACGTAATTGAATGGTAGTAAATCAATAGTTGGGCGCAACACAATTGAAAGTGGAGAACAGAAAAAAGGAGAGAGATAGGAAGAAGTTGTTGGATCACCTTGTGGCAGTCAATATAAGCGTGAAGCAAACGAGGATAGGTAGGATGAGAGAGAATTTGGGCCTTGATGACGCTGGGAACATCTTGAGCGAGCGGGAAATCTGGAGTGATGGAAGGTGGTTCAGGTTCGGAAAGCAGTTCATCGGATCCGAACACAGGAATCCGATCGCGGGGAAAGTAGTTGGTGGAGGGAAGGAAGGTCTGGTAATCGAGGGGAAGGATAGGAGTGTGGGGTGGAAGGAAGGACTTGGGCGAGAATTGGGGAGTGGAGCGCATGCCGTACATGTTCTCCCCCATTTCAACTACAGGTGAAAGGAAAGGAAAGGAAAGGAAAGGAAAGGAAGAAAGAGGAGCGATGGAGAGGGGGAGGGGTAAGTAAAGCTGCTAACTCATGAATCCATGACTCGGAAGGAGTTGAGTTGAGCTACTATCGGAGTAGCAGTTTGTTACCAAGGCGGTGGTGGACAGTGTGAAATTCTTGTTTTATTTATTTAACGGCCCATTTTTTTTTTTAATTTTTAATGTTAATTAGTTGTCCAGTCATCCTCCTCGCTCCCTTCGGCCTCCCCACTGCACCATTGTTCTCTCGCTCCCTTCTCTACTCTCTTTAATGTTAATTCTAAATCACTCTCATTTCATTTATCTTCATTAACATTTTCCCTTTTTGACTCATACATATATGTAGGGTTTTAAAACTCCTTATTCTATATTTATCCAACTTCCTGTAGGAATTATTATCATTACTGTTCAATGTATCACACATTGATGTGAATAATTGAACTGAGAGAAACGTTTATCCGATATGAATTATTCAACAAGAGAAGATGATCCAACTCAAAAATTAAGCGGTCAACCACCTCATGGTTTGCAATAGTTTCTTCATGTAGTTTCTTGACATTGTCCATACCTGAATTTTATTTTAAAAGAATTCATTTTAACTGTTCATATTTGAAATTATTCTTGTAGATAGAAATTATTCTTGTAGATATTGTCTGTTTTAGTTCGTATCTCAACCTTTTAATGAAACATGTATGCTAAAAGTTATAATCATTTCCAAGGAGGCACCCATAGAATAAAGTTTTTAATAGGGTTTATTATTGTGGAGGCGAAGAAAATGGAGGGCAGTGGGCATTGACTAAAGTCAAGGGCCACGATCTGTGTCCCCCCTAAGTATGCGGGGTGCAGTTGTAATCATAAATTTGCAGCACGCCACAGTGAGCTTCCCCTGTCCGCTCTTAACTCTCCTTCTCACTTCTTAATTATTGTCATTACTCTTTTCATCAATTACTCTCTTTTTTCCCCAATCATTGATTTGTTAACAAGTATTTAGATAGGTGATATGAGTGGTTGTATGTATGGGTGGACAGCCCACCAAAGAACACCACAAAATTGTCTACAGAAAAGGGTACAGAGAAGGTGCAAGAAACATCCCCCCTATCTGTTGTTGTAAAGCTAAGTTACAAATAACACACAGTTGCCTCTGTTTTTGGTTTCTTTGTTTGTTTCTTAATCTGCTTAACCCGACCAAACAATGGATAATATTGTAATTCTTAATTCGTTAGCACAGAATTTCAGGTCATAAAAAATGCTGGGAGGAGGGTGCCAGAAGGCAGAAGGCAGAAGGCAGAAAAATGCTGAGCTCCTACTTGTCTCTTCTGAAAGCAATACTTATAACGCTTTCTAAACGCCGACCGCTTTTCATTTCCTTCACGGATTCTCCACTCACCACTCATTCCCCCCGTTGAACGGATCGGGTTTGCTTCCTGCCCTTTCATTTTCATGCCTTCTCTCTAATCCGGCCCAGCCCAGCCCAAAACGCCTCCAATAATTCTTTTCTTTATTTATCGGTGGCCGTGGGTGCGATTCTGAGGAGGACCTCTTTGTCCTTTTCTTAATTAAGATCCTCTTCCACAACAAGAATCTTCACGCCCAAATCCCAATTTTAAAATTCGCACAATATTAGTGAAAGCCAGAGCTGCCCCTCCCCTGTCCCTACCCAACCAATGGTCTGAACAGAGGTCTTAATGTAAGCTGAGTCGAGCATTATTTTGATTAGTGAATTGGGAATGGAAGCTCCACCCAAATTTGAATCGTTTGGAGCTTATCCAGCTTCGAATGGAATGGAATGGAATGGAATGGAATGGAATGGAAGGGTGGGAGTATTATAATGGGGTACCAGGTTGGTCCTGTATTTAAACCCACAATGGAGAACCCGACTTCTCCCCCAGCTTTTCTAATCTAAGAGGTGTTGAATCAGATAGGGGCAGTCGCGCTGTGGCTTGGTCCATGGACCATGACCACAGCCCTTGAAGAAAAGCTAGTGGAGATCCGGTGAGGGTATACAATGCCAATGTCTCACCTTCCTCCTCAAATCCCTGAGCTAAACCCATCAGCCATGCCCTCTGCCTACTTAGTTTCATTCTCTGCTTGGCCTTTGGATTTTGCTCCGGCACTCCGGCAAGTCACGAAACGGCGTGGACTCTTACTCAGTCTACTTTATGGGGTCGTCTTTTGACCTACAAGTTAATGAATAAAAAAAATCCATTTCTATTTCGAACGATTTGGAATTATAGAATACATACATCATTATTGTTGCTCTACATTTGCACGCCTCAGGTAATCTATCACTCTACTGTAGTTGTAGCCATGTACCATTCTGCTGCTCACAACCTAAACGATTAAACAGTATTTGATCCGTATAAAACTTGCTTAGTTGCTCCAATATCTGTTTGCCATCCTTAAAAGGGAGGCATAAAGCAGCTCATTCCAAGTATCGGGTACGCCGGGCAAGCACCAATGGCTGCAATCTTGAACCCGGAGACCGGCACGTTTTTCTGCTTCTGTCTTGTACATCATTCTATAAATTGAAGGGTGTGCATCCTTCCGATAATGAGTGAGCCTGGTGATGTTTAAGTACCACACTGGCGTTTTCATCTCCTGAATCACAGACTCCACAGCCCTCATTTTGTTAGGGTACTTCCCCAACTGTGTTTTGTTATATATTGGTTCTGTTTCACCGCTGCATTGCCCTCCGGAGTTCCATTGCCCACCACTGCAAACATATATTCAAACCATTTCTAACAATATTCCAGATTGGAAGCAGGAAAGGGAGAGCATTTTATATACCTGAAATGAGAATATGAATACCCTCTGAAGAAAACCAGAGTTCGATTTCTATCAACATTGTTGTCGACCCATCGACCCCAAGTGGTGAGAGCCCTCTTAAACGCTTCCAACACCTTCAGCCTTGGGTGCACATGGTTACCTTCTTGGTAATAGTCTTCTCTAAAACACAATGTTCATTCTCAATACAAATCCCCAAGAGGTTGGATTGAATCAAAATGATGAGTATAATACATACCCTCTCGATGTTTTTTCATGAGTCCACCAATGGCCTGTATTAAACACCAAAACATCGGCATCCTTATACATTTGGGTGGTTGGGTCCATTTGATCCAATCTTAATGTCTCGATGGTTCCATTCTTTCTTTTGAATGAAGACTCCCTAACTAGGAATGGAGAACTAACAAAATCCACAGAACAGTTGTAGTCCTGCAGATGCAACAAAGGGAAAGGTGAGTTGAAAACGTTAGAAAATGACAAACATGGGTTGACTGGAATGGAAGATCATGGAAATCTTGCCTCGAACCGGAAGGCGTAGAAGCCCTTCTTCTTGAACTCTGTCCTTCCAGATATCTCATACACTCTTTTCTTGTCGCTTATACTATGACGAAGAATGCACACCAGAGACTCCCACATGTTCCTATTCAATGAATCCCCAACAAACACCAAACTCTTTCCCCTCAACACCTCTAGAAAATGTGTTGCGTTCAGACTGAAAGCAGCAGAATTCAAAAGGGGCATTAGGAAAGAGGTTTGTAAACACCATGGTAATTTTTCATTCATTCATCCACCATTGAACCTAACATGCAAGTAATTGAAGGACGAGGGGATTGAGTTAAAGTAATACCTTGGAATGTTACACCCATTTGGCTGCCATTTCCATTTCAAATATCCATCGTCCGGCCTCTTATTAAGATGACAATCAAAGTCCCTGTCGATGTAAGGGCAAGAACCCTTAGGATAATATGGCTTCGAATCATCCCTCACCCATCCACCATCGAAGATATCACATTCCTCATCAAAACTGTTATTTGATGTTGCCGCTGGTTGAGACCTACCATCACCTTCGGACGGTCTCTTGTCCTCAGCATTGGAAGAATGATTGTTCTTTTTCTGGTATTGAGTAGTATTGTTGTTCAAACACGTGGTGTTACTCGGTAAATTATCTGCAGTTATCTTCTGGGTGTCCAACTTTGCTAGGCTAGAAATTGTTCCATTTCCAGTAACATTTTTGGATTCAAGGGACAAAGTTGCATTCCAAATTTTGGAGCAACTTGGCGAATGGGTGTTAAGTTGCAAGCTCCCATTGGCAAGTGGCTGAACCAATGACGCCATATGGGGAGGAACAGGCACAAGGGTTGGTGTGTCGCCATCATAGGTCCCCAGCTTGGAAGAATTAGCAGTTAGATCAGAAAAGGGGAGAGACGAGGAAGAAAAGAGGGAAGCCACGGAAGTGGGGCGATTAGGAAGAGAGAAGAAGAAATTGACATGAGAAGAAGTGTAGAGCCAAAGAAAGCCGACAACAATGAGAGGAACGGCAATGCCAAGACCAAACCCAGGAACAAGTCTTCTCCTCGGCGATAAAATCTGCTCGGGGAATCCAAGCTTCCGGCGGAGCATGGCCTAAATCGGTGGAGGCTACCCTTAATGAAAGAAGGATTTGATGGAAAATGGATTATAAAGGTGGCTGAACGCCAGAGAGAGGGGGAGCTTCAGGGAGTTGGTTTGTATTTTTTTTAACGGTTTACAAAGCGGCAAAAGAGGGAAAATATCAGCGATGAAGTGCGAGGCAGAGACAGCAGAAACATCAAACTCCGAACCCCTTAATATTATATATATATATATATATATATAATAAGCAATTCTAAACCATGATGAATGCGAACGAATTAGAGCAGCATTGTTCATTAAACCCGTTTCATCATTTATTTGGATGGATATACGAGGGTCTATCTATATAATATAATAGTTTTGGCAGATAATGAAACGAAACGATGAATCCCAAGTCGGCGTCCTCGCGTGTAACTTCGACAATGATGCTTCGGACCGGATCGCATGCCGACATGCGCTCATGTTTATCGTAGTATCCACAGCCGGCCCTTCCGCCTCCGCCTTGTTCAATCATCTTATCCCACGTCCATGTATTCTGCATTCTAACTTCGATTACGACGGAGCATGCAGTTCGTGGCAGGGCATGGGGCCCCACTTGAACATCCATATGGGCTGGGCCGTATTCTGTGCACAAATTAACAAACGACATGTCGTTTTGTTCTGGCAATGTCGTATGTTAGGACATTAATTTCTCAACAACCACCTTAGGAGCATGCATTACTCTTTCTCTCATTCCTTTTTACAGAAGAGAATTACACAAGCATGAAACCACACTTGTTTCTCTGCAACTGCAAGTTAATGATGTAAGAGGGAATTACACAAGAAAGAAAATGAAGGCTCTCATCTGGGGCCTGAAAGCTCCATGGCTTCCACGATCAAAGAAGATTCTTCTATATAATCTGAGTACAGCTGAGGGGGTTTCTCACACAGTCGGTATCTTGGCGTCTCGACGTGCTGTGACGCTTCCCATTTCTCAGCTAACCCATCGCCTTCCAACATTTTTAGTACTTCAGACATTTTGGGTCGGTGAGAAGGATTGAATTGAGTGCATAACAGGGCAACCTGGACCATTTCCTCTAGCTCAACTCTGTCGTAGTTGCCTCTTAGATCCTTATCCACCATCATATTCAGCTTTCCTTCCTGGTGCAACCTTTTCACCTATTGTATATTAACAGGAAAAATTAAAGAACTCCACATGGCTTGTTTAATCAAAACAATGCAAGACCCAAGAAGCCAAACATGCAGGTTTCTAGTACTAATAGATTGAATTATCATGAGTGTAGTTGGCATGCACATAATGAAAACAAGGAGATGCTAGAGCAGTAGTTACCCAATCAAGCATCACGCCCTTCTGGTTTGCTCCTCGACCAAAATCCAGAGCCTTCTGACCAGTAATTAACTCAAGAAGCAAGATTCCAAACCCAAAAACATCAGTCTTTTCTGACGATTGTCCTGTTGATAAGTACTCTGGAGCAATATGGCCAACAGTGCCGCGCACCGCTGTAGTCACGTGAGAATCTCTGTGATCCAAAAGTTTGGCCAACCCAAAGTCTCCAACCACGGCCTCGAAGTCTTCATCAAGGAGAATGTTGGCGGCCTTCACATCACGATGGATAATTTTGGGGTCACACTGCTCGTGCAAGTACACCAATCCTCTAGCTGTGCCCAACGCTATTCTCTTTCTCATTGCCCAATCTAGAGCCGGCTGCCCATGGATATGATCTGATAAACAAACAAGGGATTGAAGATTATGAAATGCCCCACAGCTTAATTTTTCTTTTCTAAAAACCAAGTAAACAGCCTCATCAAGCTATGTGGAACCATATGAACATTCAATATCTTGTGTTGTTAAGCCAGATGCAATTGATAGCCACCAGCAGTGTTATAGGGGTATCAATATGTTTTCATGCATCATACCTCTTAGACGAGATGCAACGCTGCCATTGGGCATAAATGGGTAAACCAGCAGTCTTTCACTCTCAGTAGAACAGAAGCCAAAAAGCCTGAGAAGGTTTCGGTGCACAGCTAAGCTTATCATCTCTACTTCAGTCTGAAATTGGATCTCCCCACCGGCAGTGTTATAATCCTTCAACCTTTTAACAGCTACCAGAGTCCCATCATTTAAGCATCCCTTGAACACAATTCCAAACCCACCTCTACCCAAGATATTCTTTGAGTTGAAATGATCAGTTGCTGCCCGAAGTTCCTTGAATGTGTACCTTCTCAAATGACCCAAACGTACCTCTGGGTCATATTGATCTGTTCCATTAATGTTACATTAACTCAACAACAATTTCTGTCATAAAATTCTCTTCCTGCTGAAGAAAATACTACTTAATCAAAATGCCATGAATGAGCAAGGAGAAACTTACCATTTACATCAAAGAAGATCTGCTGGTTGTGTCTGTATCTCCACCAGACCAGTAGTCCAATAAGGACTAATACAATAAGAGCAGCACTAAAACTTGCCCCAAAAGCAATTGCCTTGCGGTGGCTCTTACCAAATCCCAAATTTCCTGAGAAAAAAGACCCCAAGCAATCAAAAACCTGCTTCAATATGTTGAGTTAACAAATAAAAATAAAATAGAAGTCATCAGACCCACACCATCGAGAGCATCTGGAGCAAACGACAAGGGCTCTGGAAAGATAGCAGAACAGTTGTTTGGACCACAGCTCAGAGGGTTACCAATAATTCTGAACGAAAGAAACAGTACTACTTGAGGTTTTTGAAATTTTTTTTACTTGATTAAGATGACATGAATTTATAGATATGATAAAGAAAATAACTCACTTGAATGTTCTTGCTGATATTTTGGGCAAGGAGCCACTCAAGTTGTTGTATGAAAGGTCCCTATCAGTTCAACTAAAATCGTGAATATATATTTCTCCCAACTAGAAAAGTGGTATGGAGAGGTAAAGAACATACACAAGCGTGAGACCTTCAACTTTGGATAGAGATTCAGGGCAAGGTCCAGTTAGGCTGTTGTTATTTAGTCGCCTGCCTTGCTCAAAAACATAATGGGCAGTTGACAAAGATCAGAATGGATGCTGAATGAAAAGCAAGAGAAAGATTACAAAACTTACAAATAATTAAGCTTCTTCAAGTCTCCGAGGGAACTGGGTATTAAACCACTGAATACATTGTTGGAGAGATCAAGAGTCTGCAAGTTATCTAATTTACCAATGGTTGCAGGAATTGGTCCTGAAATGTCATTGTTCTGAAGCAACCTGCATATATTTGTGATAGCACATGGAATTATTTTCATTCGATAGAAAATATAGGGAAATTTTGTAGAACTTTAACTGAATAATCAAAGTGCATAAACCAGGGGTTCGTGTAAGGAGAATGGAGAAGCTTACACTGATTCCAACTTACTGAGGTTTCCAATCCCCGGTGATAAGACCCCAGACAAACTCTGGCTCGGTAGCCCCCTGTTTATAAAATCAAGAACAAATAATCCCAAAATAATAAATTGAACTTTTAGTATGAGGTCAAATCTACGAAACAATGACCAAAAAGGAGATAAGGGAGTAAGAACACTTACAAAGCAGAAACATATCCATCAGGAGAACAGGTGACCATTCTCCAGCTACAAGGATCCACAGAATTAGAATCCCAATTCTCCAAGACATTGTGGGGATCTATTAAATCATTTTTTATGGCCATCAAAGCTACGACTGTTCAGATTTCCAGAAGAAGGAAAATGTAAGTAAAGTTCATCGCCTGACTCACAAATTTGAATTCGGAAACACAAAATAGCTGGACTAAACTTGCTCAATGAAAACAAAACAAAACAAAACAAAACAAAACAAAAATGGGGTTGTTCGTAGTGGATAAAATGTAAGATGGAGGGAGGCGGAAACAGGAAGCAAAGAGAGATTAACCTTCGTAGTTGACACCAGAAGGAGACAGCGTAGCAGAAGAAACTTGGAGGAGTGCGAAAACTACAAAAACCGGTTTCCATAACAGAAAAGGTGGTTCCATAGTGAATTCTCCGTTGGGTAAATTCTCAGGCCATGTTGTGGCGTGTATGAAGGACGAGCATAGTAAAAGAGAAGAGGAATGAATGGGAGTGAGGTGAGAGAAAGCGAGAGTGTTGTGGGAAGTTGAAGTTGTGAGATCCTAGAGATCTGAGAGGGGCGAATGTGAATGGTGCTTGAGCCGTCTCCTCAGGGACTCCAAAACCATACCCTTGCTTCTTCTTTAGATGAAGATTGAGAAAAAAGAGAAGGAAAGCACCTTGGTTCAGTAAAAACACATTCAGCTCAACCCCTGCAGAAACAAACAAGAAAACAGAGACCGTAAGAAACAGCCAAGGACGGACCCAAATACAGATGTAAAAGGGGAGTTACAGCTTTTTTGAAAAGAAAAAAAAAATGGTGTAGCTTTAGAGAAAAGGGATTTGGAATGAAAGAAGAACTGTGGGAGTGGGTAGAATGGGTATGGGCACGGGGGAGTGTCCGATGCCCGATGCCCGATGCCCGATGTCCATGGCTCCGCCTTTTTCCTTTTGGCTATGCGAAAAAGAAAAGGGTCACGTGCTCCCATTGGGTCTCTCTCCCCTTCTTTCCCCATTTCCATTGTTACAAAGCCTTCCCACTAACGTATGTTCAGTCCCTCTCAACATTTTCTTTTTTATTCCTTCCTTCATTAAACTTCAATTCTATTTATTATTGTTATTATTATTTTTATTATTATTATTATTTTTGTTGAAGTTACAGTTATAAAAAGGGAATATTGGTAGAGGGTCCCACACTACCGCTATGGTGGGTGGGCATGGCCTACAGGGAGGGAGAGTGAATGGAATAGGGTAATTTTTAGGTGAGGCATGTCTTTTTAACATCATTATTATTATTATTATTATTATTTTTCAGTTGATGAGCAAAAAAATATATATAAATATAAATATAAATATAAAAGTGAGCAATTTCTTTGATTTATTAAATAGAATGCGGTATTATTGTCGCATTGGGAGGATTGAATATTCCGAATTTAAAAAAAGAAAAAACAAAAATTCCGAATTTGTGTACCCGAGACTCGTAACACGAACCCCGCGGCGTTTTCAGCCTCATCACCTGCGGGTCTTTTATTAACTTTTCTAATTAAATCCAATTTGTGAATTCCAACTCTATTAATTAATTAATTAATATATATTCCACCTTCCCCTTTTTTTTTTTTTTTTTTTTTTTTTTTTTTTTTTAATTGGACCCACAATCTTTACCATTTTAATTTAAACATCTTCAAATCCTTTCATCTATTTTTTAACACTTTACAAATCATTCTATCACCATCCTACCAAATTAGTTTTGAAAAATAAATCTCAAGTCAGCACCTTTCCAACGTTTGTTTGCCTCTCTTGTGACATAACCACGTTATCTCCTTATCACTAAAAACTACGGGTAACACTTGTTCATAATCATATCTAAGATTCTTTGTTTTTCTTTTCTAATATTGAGCTTTTTGAGATTTAAAGGAGAGTTTTAGAGGCTGGAATTTAAGTGGTAGAAGAGAAAATACTCCAAATATCCCTATAAATCTAAAAATAATATATAAAAAAAAAAAAAACATAAAAAATGATGTTCAATTAAGACGCATATATCAAACTAAGCACCTTAGGATCAGGAACCGTAGGAAACTGTTTAAAGGGTTGAGATCCTAGTAGTCCTAAACTAAGAAAAACTGGAGAGATCAGAAGAGAGTGTCATGAAGATGATAGTTTGTGTCCAAGTCATCCAACTACCCCAGAGATGTAGTCTGGCCACCACAACAACCAAAGCAGCTCAACATTGAGCTACCCAATACTCTGATAGTAGTTGAACAAATGGCTCAAACTTTCTAAAGCCCATAAAATATTCATAGATACCTATTGAGATAAAGATAATGAGAACCTACACGTCAACTGTTGTTTTCCATTCTGATATTATTTTAACAAATGTTTGTCCAATCCAATGCGACCTGCAATTATTATAAGAAACCAAAAGGAAAATAGGTAAAAAAAGGTAAAGAAAGGAAGGCAATGAACCATGAAAGTTGGAAAGGACTGGCAATGGTAGGCCCATTCTGGGCAAGTTAATCCACCCTTATCCATATCACCAGATGAAGAGACGAGAAAGCGATCCAATATACATTTATATAAATACTAAAATCAATGTCTGCCTATAACCCTATGACCTTCACTACAACTCTATCATGTTTTTCACTCAGATTTTCTTTCATAAATTGTTACTTTTTTATTTTTCTTTTTATTTTTAATGAAGCTATTTATTAAACTTCAAACTTTATTCCGCTCTAACAAAATTGAAGCTCCCTATTCTAATATGGGGTTAAGAAGCATGGTAACATGGGAGGGGATTAAATTTTGACCAAATGCATGTTTGATTTCACAACAATAAGATGTCATAAGTACTACTCTCCAAATCTCCACATTTATAGTGTGGAGAGATACAGGCAACGCAATGAATCATGTGTTAAAATGATTGGGTTTTGTTCCGAGTGAGAAGCGTGGAGTTCCGGGCGCGTTCCAAGTATGGGAGGGTTACGTTGGAGCAGGACACCACCAGGTTCCGGAAGCGGCAAGAGTCACGGTCCAAGGCGGCGGCTGTCACGCTTCCCCAGCGGCATGCTCCCTCCTTCACCTCGCACACAACGACCTCCCTGGCCTCCGAAGGGTTGTGCACAAAAACAAAATCTCCCATCACATTCAAGTGAATGGAGGGCATATACTCACTCTCGCCCTTCAGCTTCTCCACCAGCTGGAATGGCATCTCCCACTCATCTCTCCGCCCCTCCGTTTCCACTAATAATTCCCACATCACTACGCTCCTCACGTCCTCCGCCTCTCCCCTCAAACCCACCACTATCATACCCTTTCCACCACAACCAATCACCGAGAAGAACACGCTTTCCACATCATCTCCACGCACGTTGTACGGTCCGCACCAAGTTTTTGTCCGAGGATCAAACGAGTACGTTACGCCCGACCTTTTCACGCTCACGTACATTTTGTTCTGCTCCGCCGCAACTGACAGCCAAGTGGAGGCCGCCGAGTCCATGAGCTCCGTGGGCATGGAGTCGCACCACTCCCACGTGCCAGTGGTGGTGTCGTAGATTTCTAGGGGAGGAATGGTGTCATCATCTTGTATGCCGCAGCAGGCTCCAGAACCGGCCACAATTATATGGTTGCCCACCGCGGCAACCACAGGGTCGGGGCGCCACCCGATGGGTGGGGCGGCTACTTGCCAGTTGAGGTGGAGTGGATCCATGGAGAAGGCAAATCTGGAGGCGGAGAGCATGTAGAGGAGGGAGGAGGGGGAGGATCTAAGAAGAGAGAAGTAATGGATTGAGGAGGAGGAGGAGGAGGAGGAGGAGGAGGAGGAGGGTTGTTGGACCTCCATCCAGAGGTGGGACCGTGGATCATATGCGAGTGTGGTGACGGCGGATGGAGAGCGAGTGGACTGGGAGTGAAGCATCAGCCATGGCTTTACAGTGTTGAGACGAAGGAGGGAGCTGGAGATTGCCGAGCGCCACGAGGACGCCACGCTGTTGGCGGAAACAAGATCCACCAACGGCACGTGGCTTATTATCTCTTCCAAAATATCTCCGCCAATTGCACATTCCTCCGCCCTCTCACTCATCTCAGACTCCGCAGTTGGAACATTTGACGCCGTTGAAGACGAGAACAAATAAGAGAAGGGAGAGTTCATTATATAGAGCAGATCTCAGAACATATCATTTGCTTACCCATATTTGATGTGATTTGTTCTGTGGTCCGTTGCTTCTTCTCTGGTCCCTGTTCCATTGTTTCAATTTCATATATTTTAAATTAATATGAGTGGGAGGGATGAGCTGTAAATTTGGATGGCTCAGGTGGTGGACCACCACTGAAATCCAAACGTCACATTTTGATTACATGTGAGAGTCAGGCTCCAGTGTAGGGTGTGGGGACACGGTTGACTTATACCCTCCCGACCTCACCCTTCCGGCCTTTAATCACTGGGCCCTTCCCATTTGTTTCCTTCCTTGTCCGGAAGAAGATGCAGCCAGATAAGTGTTATTCGGACAGACACAATCATTCTTTACATCATAATTAATCCTGCGGTTGCTGCTCTTTTTCAAGCAATAATATTCATGCAAACCACCATCAACCCCATTTGACAACAACTCTAAAGGGATTATACTTTCTCGGTAGCTAGACAGTACAAATTTCATGCACAAGGAAAAGTAGAAAAGAAGGGAGAGGGAGGATGGTAGATCCTTTTTAAAGAAAAGAAAAAACTTAACACTTTTGGAAGTAACAGGACTTGGAGACAGGGAAGTATGATTCCATAGAAATAGTTGAAAGTGTGGTGAGAAATAGGCGTACTCAATTGAATACCTCCCCTCTTAAATGTAAGATAAGCTATGAGCTATACTGAAAGCGAAACAAGATAGCCACTGGTCGCTACACCCATCTACATTGAATCCACACTTTCCCCTCTGCATTAACATTATCCACTCAAAACTTCTCTGCTCACTTATTCTTGTTCTAATGCATCACAAATGTATATTTTTTATTTAAAACTTGAGGAATTACCACCACCAATTGGTTAAACCCAAGAAAACTACACACATAATATAAGATTTCTATGACAAGCTCGACGCGGATGGTGTATCCTCACTTAGGCAGCTGCCGTTATGCACTCAATTGCTTGCTTGCATATACCAGTCATGGTTGCCTCTGGCCCATAAACCTATATATTAGAAACCAAGGTTTCTCAGTACCAGCATTTCTTCAGGCCTTTGACAATATATAGTTGGAAGTAATTAATGCTTCACTCTACCTCAATTGGAACACCAAGTTCTTCACCAAGTGCCCGCATCTTGGCAAGACCTCTCTGGTAGTTGGGGCCTCCTCTCCTCACATAAATATTCATCCTAGCCGCTTTCAGCCTCGATTCCTGAATCATAACACAACATTATTAGTGTACTTCATGAATCGACCAAATGGATTCCCTGAAACTGGAAAGGGATTTCACCTTCTCCTTCAAGGCCCGAATTATGCCATTAAATGTAGCAGCTACATCAGTAAAGTTGGCTATCCCTCCTCCAATCACGAGTGCTCTCTTTTGGCCGTCGGGGTCAGCAGTTGCACACTACAGGGAATAGAAGTATCCAATATACAGAAGCAGATGTTTAATTACAAATTCAAGCATCTCCACATACTCGTGATTGCAATTCGATATGGTACTTATGTTATGCACATCCAACTTGATAATATACAATGCTTACATCAAGAACAACTCTGGCATACTGCAACACCTCCTCCTCATTAGGTGCTCCACTATATTCTGCATAGTTTCCGAGCTCAGTGGCATAACCAAGATCTCCAACCTATACAAAAAGAAAACTTCTATCAAGAAATTCAAAATAATAAAATTTAAGGGTGAATCCCGACAGTCAAGTATTGTAGCGGACAACAGAAACACACCGTGTCTGCATATATGACACTTGCACCACCTCCAGCCACCATGGTCCAAATTCGTCCCTTGGGATTCAAAACAGTGAATTTCAAGGATGCACTTGTCTGTATAGGTGAAAATAAAAACAGTTGATCTAATTAGTTAAGAACAAAAACTAATTCCAGCACATTAAACCCAGTATGAAGTAAACTGAAATGCCATTTCAGCAAACTCGCTGATGCATGGAATGAAATTAGTTTAATCTGGTCGCATAAGCATTGAATTAGAAGACTTGCAGCAGGAGCAAGAAAACCTCAGAAAAACACATTTGGCACATGTATAAAACAACTAACGTAGCAAACTGGCTCACAAACAAGTATTGGATGCATTTTGCACATGTTGAGAGAGGGCCTTAGACGTGTAGTTCCTTGCTAGGTTCTATGCCTCTCTTTGAGCATTGGCGACAGAACATTTTTGTAATATTTCCTAGTTCTTATTCTTCTTGATTGGAGTCATTTCCTTTAATTGGACTCCCTTTTATAGGCTGCATTGTTTTTGGATGCCCTTGTATTCCTTATTATTATTTTTTTCAATGAAAGTTGGTGTATTCCTTATTATTATTTTTTTCAATGAAAGTTGGTGTATTCCTTATTATTATTTCTTTCAATGCAAGTTGGTTTTTTATCAAAAAAATAAAAAATAAAAAATAAAAAAACTGACTTGCATACAAGAATAAGAGCACTAAGTTCAACGTGAATTACAACAGAACAAAAATGCCCAAATAACACAATGACAACTGGTATAACGAAACAGAAAACGGCCAAATATCATTACTTGTTCACCCAATAAAAGGTTTTCGAATGCAAAGAAACATTTTCCATGAATTTCCAGACTAAAAGAATATATGTAAATCAGTCGTCTAGGGTGAAGAACTGTTAAAGGAGAAGGACATTAAAACTATGAAGAAAAAACTTGACAGATAGGTTCATTACCTTTTCATCTAGGCCATGGATAAAGCTTTCAGTAGGACTCATAACCCTACCAAATGGCATAGGAAATTCAATACTCCCCCACCTATAAGGTTAAAAATATATCAGAATATATAATTTGCTAGGCTTGTACTTGATGCACAAGCAATGGATGAAATGCAGTTATAACCAAGGGCGTCAGACATACTTCTTGAAGTTCTTGAAAGCAGCAGTATCATCTAGTTCACCTCTCATATCCAAAGGATATGGCTTCCCATCAACAATCGCAAAAGGATTCATTTCCAAGAAAGTAAAGTCCAGATCTGTCTCACAATAAATTGAAATTAAGTGATCCGTGTACAAAATAAACTAAGGAATTAAATTTACTTCAATCAAACTACATAAATTTTTAAGTCTAATGGACTACTCTGGTGATGACTTAACATGATAGCAAGACAGATCAGCCTAACAGTGATATTGGAATATATCAAATACTAACCTAATAACTTCAGTTTTTGAATCTACCAATAACATTTAAGTTCACATCCCTAACAAATAAAATACCTTGGAATAGGATATAAACTGCCTTGATAAAATCCTCGATTTCTCCTTTGACCTGGATTGGAAAATAAATTTATGTCAACTGTCTGGTCTTCCAAAGGGGTTTCACGACTTCCCGTGACAAGATAACCATTTCAGATAAATTAAAGCCCCATACGTGAATAGTATATCAGAGGTCTTAGAGCAGATTTAAGGCTTCCACAAATTATGTAGACAAGAGTACTATATGATGCCCATATATAAATATCAACAGAGAAAAAACAATTTTCATCGATGTAAGCTTACCTCCAAAGGAAGGCTTGCCACCAGCTCAGCGCATGTTTCTGAAGTGAGAGACACTCCTGTGGGGATAAATATGGTTTTAACCTGAATGGAAGAGTGTTTCACTGAAACTTAGTAAAATTTGGGGGTGAGAGAAATCAAACAGGAAGAGTAATTCCTGAACCTAAAGAGCACTTTTATGCAAAAGATTGTTATCTTTTTTAGCAGCAATACCTTATCCCAGTTTTCTTCGATTTCAATTCCTCCACACTCCGAGAAGCTAATGCTGCACCCAAGTCTCTCTGAGACAATATTGAGATAGTATTCTTCCTTGTGCGGAATGAAGGGTTCCACAATAAATGTTGTGATAGGTCCCTTACATCCACCCATTGATACCTGGTTATGAAAGAGAATAACATAGTAAAAGGATCACTGAGCGAGAGTAAATGAAATGGGAGACAGAAAACAGACAATAATAATGAACGTATAGCTCAAGAAGGCAAAGGGAAATAAAAAAACCTCTTTGCCAAGGCGCTCTTTCACAAATGCAGCAACCTGAGCCAGATCAAGATTTAAGGCGACCAAACCACTTTTCCCACGCTTTCCAAACAACATATCGGGCTTCACGACCAATTTTGATGATGAAAGCCAAGGTTCCCTCTCAACAAGCTCATTGAAATCAGTTGATTCAGTGACCTGAGTCAGATTTTAATCATTATAAAATCAACATCGCCATAAAAAGGGGAAAATGAAGAGAGAGAATCATGCATGCTCACGATTTCGAGTCGATGTTCGAGCAAAGACAGGGATAGCAACATTAGATAAGATAAGATTTATTCTATAGATTATTTAAGCAGTCCTCTTATCAAAACAAATCCAAGGATTCAAACGGGTGAATAACACTCACATCAACCCTGATTGGGTAGTGTTCAGTTGAAAATTTCAGGCCGGAAAAAGAAGAAAAAAAAAAATCGAACATAGACAATATTTAAAGGGGAAAAAAGGACGATTCGGGTTATTGGAACTAAGATTCCAAGCAGCACTCTCGCATAACAAAAAAGAAAAGAAAAGACGATAAGCATTCTTCACTGAATCACTAGTTTCTAGTGAAGAAGACACCTCAACATGCAACAATGTGAAGACAACGTCAAGGAACAAAATTGTTAAAAATTTTGAGGTCTAGAAAAATAATGAAACAGGACTGACTCACCTGAGCGGATTGGATGGGCAGTTCTCTACCAGAGATCCGTTTGAAGTGCTCCTTCAACAATTTCTTTGAATCGTATTCTCTGATCTTCTTGCGAGCCATTTCTCAGACCCTGCAGTCACTCAGAGAAGACCTTCCAATCAGACCATTTCCAAGGTAAGAAGTGAATCCTTGACTCCATTCCATATTGGATAATCAAAACAAAGACACACTAGCAGATCCTTCAAGTGTTGGTTGCAGAGAAATGAACTCAAATGAAGAAATGCGGATTGAAAAAAAAGCAAAGAGAAAATCTAGTTACCTTTGGATTAGAAGTAGAGAAAGGATCAGAGTTGCGAAATTGGGGCCGCCTGTAATTTACCGCACAATGTTTGTTCTAAAAAGGCAGTCGTATTTATAGTTGCAGAGCATTTTAAAAATAATTTTCTAAAATTTGACCAATTAAAAAATAATAATTGGTTGGGTAGTTTCGTTGGCTATGGCTTCAAACGGCGGGAACCTGAATTGCTTGAACGCGAAGGAAATGAGAACACCCAACCAACGGGTGGACGCTTTTGCCGCTCACTCTCATTTATCATTATTCTATATTGCATTTTATTTATTTAATGAACCCGTAATATAGTTTATTGAATCACGAGGTGTGACACGTGATACTCGTGGGGGGTTTTTTCCCTCAAAGAAATACATACTACATTAATAATAAATAAAATAAAACGAAAATTGAGGAAAATTGAGGAAATTTAATCCCAAATCGCAACCAACGGTGGTGCTCCTCCGCATCGGTCCCGCGACTTCAACGTGAAACATGTGACGGTGTCGTTTAGTAAGAGTAAAAAAAACCAATTAAAATCATTTTCGTTTTGTTAATTTTCAAGTAATATATATTTTTTTAGAATTCGAAAAAAAAAAAAAAAGTATTACAAATATTAGTTTAAAAAAATTTCAACGTTTTAATGAGGTGAAAGACCATTTATTATAATACTTCTGACTCGGTCGCAAAATATGCATTATAAAAATGAAATTTCCATTGATTATTTCTTAGCATTATTAAGTTGACATTAATGCATGTATTATAATTTTGTCTAAGAAAAATGCACACAGTATAGTCATATTAAATGGCATTGAACGCGCGACTTGTTAATTTCATATAAATAATTTGAGTCTACATCTTGAATGCCATTTGCATTTGTTTAATCACAATTGTTTCAACAAAATTAGGTGGGGTTTAGAGGGATTACTCGTGGAATCTTAATTAATTATGTGTTTTTAGTAACGGGTAAAGTCATTCACCTTACTTAAATGCTAATTAATTGTTGGACAATTGATTTAATTTTAATTTTAATACTATTTATTACTGCTTCGAAAGAATTGGAACTACTAAAAGTTTTGAATTCACATGAGAATTAAAAACGTACATCATGGTGACTGTCTCTGCATTGATTTATAAAAAATATAACCAAAATTATTATTTTCTGCAATACTCTCCGCTTTTAATCAATTTATAACTAAAAGATAAGAGTATTGATTCTATTGAACTATGAAATAGGCTAAAAAAGCTGGCACCCTCCGTCTAGCATTGTTAGAGTATGAGTCCATCCGAGGCCTGCGTTTTTTTGCACTTCGTCGTCATGTTTGGCCGCTCAGTATGTTGTATGAGTATAATATTTCCGTCCTCGCTCGATAATTCAAAGTAAAACATGATGGGGATCACTGGAAAACACAGCTTCATAACCCATGGTTCGATGGTCGTCTGCTTCAATCATCGTCTTGCGTTTGAAACGACTGCGGGAACAATTTTGGCAATAGAGACTGCTTGATTTTGATCACTAAAGCGAAGACCCCAAAACAAGGGACATTCATCAACCCAACCCCAGCATACCTGCAAAGTGAATGGCCTTAACTACTAAATGTACAAAGACATTGGAGTCAGAGGCAGAGACTCATACTTACCATAAGGGAGCAGATGGGGGTGACAAATCAAGAAATGGATAAGGCCACCTGCAATGAAGCAGGTAAAAATAAATCAAAACATGTAGAATCTTTGCAGGAAATTATGTTAGAGCGGAGTGGAAAGTTACGGCATTGAAACAAAAGCGTGGAGGATCCATTGAAAAATGACAAACGTCCCTGTCCACAATACAAAATATCCTATCCGGAAGAGTGGATATCGCTGCAGTTCAAAGCAGAGCCTTAAATCATTATCCAACCTCAATGGAGTATCAAAAGAGAAGACTATTGAAGGAAGTATCCAAACGTACCAAATCATTCAAAATTGTTTCGCCAAGAAGACAAACAGCATTTACCGAGTGCATGGTAACAACAAACTGTGGCCAAACAGTGAATCCATCACAACATCAATCAAACAAAACAAAATGCAACTACCCCAATTCAAATAAGCACTATCAATGACTTTCTTCAAGCTAGATCGAGAGGTCCGACAGAGAAACAAATACTTACAAAACTTAATCCACGACCTCGAGATAGAAGATATGGATAAAGAATGAACCAAAATACTATGTCTGTGAGTACTACAGCACCTGCAGATGTCTAGAAAAAGAAAACGGAGAGCAAGAACCATCAGGGCACCCACTTTATCTTCTCTATATGTAAGAGAAAGATGATAATAATAATAAAGGTTAAACTAATAGCACGTACGAGACTTTTCCAACCTGTGTATATCCATAGATTTAAACATAAAAGCTGTTTCAGCTAAGTTTTAGGAGGAAAATAATCACCTGAAAGATAATTTGAAATGCATATCCACCCACACCAGCAGCTTTGCGTTCATGAAGATCTTCAGGGGAGTTCAAACTCTTGGCTGTATTGGCCATACCAGGATTCTCCCCACCAAGAGTCGGGGGCACATAAGTGCCTCGCTCTGCATCTAAACTTGTACGCTCGGTTGAGCTGCCACTATTATAACAACCATAAATGGAGAATGAAGTTGCAAGCTACAAGATGGCAATATTTGAGCTTAGTTAATAACCTGCAGATAAAGGGAAACTAGGCCATGGAATTTTAATAATTCATTGAATGTTAAGGGTTGTTTTCCTGATTACTCTAGTCCTCAACAACCAAAAGGATTTTCATATATAATAAGATGGTGCAACATATATCAAACGATGGATCACTATTTTAGATATGGTAGTTATGTTATGCACAGGGCTAGTTTCAAAGTCCCAAGCATATAACATACTTATGCACCATCCTGCTTTGTGTCTACTAAATGTGAGGGAAGTATAACAGGATTTGCCAGCAGAAATGTAGCTTTCAAAGTTATAAAGCATACCCCAAAGTAGAGCGTGACCAATGTGAACGTCCACCTGCACGAAATAATATGTTAGTCTGTGGTTTAACTTCATTTCCTATGTTGTCAAAGTAGTTCATAACTTTTTTTCTGTACATTCAAGATGATCAATTGATTAAATATGATGACCTGAGATGGCAGGTTGATTATTACGTATAGTCAACTACATAAATTTGCAACCTCTCTGGCAATATACGAGACAGACATCAGAAGGATACCATCTAAATCAATGATTGTAAATTTCATTAAATATATTGATGTAAGATGAGAAGAACAAGCTTGACAAGCATGGGAATAATGAGAAGAACAAGATTGTCTGACAAAGCACGGGTAGTTGAGGATTATTGAGAGGAGTAGTCCCACATTGACTAATTAAGAGGAAGATCATGGATTTATAAAGTACGGAACACTATCACCATTGGTACGAGACATTTTGTAAAAACCAAGAGCAAAGCTATGAGAACTTATACTCAAAGTGGACAATATCACACCATTGTGGAGGTTTATAGTTCCTAATACTGGTGTCCTCACTTAATATACTATTCAGTTAAGAATGGTACCAGAATACGAGATGTATAAATGACTTACTGAGTATAAAATAAGAATATCCTGCCTCCAACAACAACAGCGTCACCTAATATCAATCCGAAAAGCACAGCAAAAGCAAGCATTCTGTAAGCTAGCAGCCAAGCTGGATGAATTCCTTTCAGACACGGCCGCCAGAGTTCATCTTCATACAATGACCCTGCTGAATCTTGTGAATCATCTCTCGACCCAGATTTGGGTCTTTTGAAGCCTTCATATTTCGATATTAATAAGGCTGCCACTACCATAGCGGTTGATAGAAAGACAGCACATAGAAAGAACCTCCAGTTCAACCAATAACTTAAAGTATTAGTATCAGTAGTCATGACAGGCTTCCAGGTATGATCTGAAAATTCTGCTAAGAAACTCATGATGGGTTAATTGTACACGAGACAGAAAATCCGATTCAATTATTGTAGCTGTCTCTGAAAGATAGTCTAAACTTGAAGAAAACTGTTATAAATCAATGGTCCAGACAGAAAAAAAGAAAAAAAAAAAAAAGAAAATTAGAGCAGGGAAAGAAGAAAGTAGGATGGACCCCAATGACCGTGTGTGGAAGACAAATTCAGGTTCAAACAAGGAGGAACAACGACCATTAAATCAACTCCAGTCATCGAAAATGATTTTTGTGAGAATAACAACAAAACTTTTCTGAACAATTGAGTTTTTTTCACCATTGTAACGGGAAAACGGAAAGATTAGAATGAAGCGAATCCATGTGCATGAAAGAAAAAACAACCACAAAAGAATGACTTGAAACTCAATAAACAACACCAAGAAGTATGGCTAAAACTCATATATCCAACAAGAAACATCACAATCATTAAACGTCCACAGAAATGGGAAATAGGGGGAGAGGGATTCCCTAATTCTTTACTTTAGATTGCTCCAATTGAATCGAAACAGAGGCGATCATTACAAAACTAGAAAGGCAAGAAGACCAGCAAAGTATTCGTACCAATAAAAAAGGAAGGCGTGGGGCTTACGTTCTGCAAATGAAATGGAAGGGAACAGAGAGTTCAATAAAGAGGGAGATGCTTTGCTTCCTTCGATGATTTGAGAGAAAGGAGAGTTAAAAGCTGTACAGAGAAACTGTGTTAGGTAGAGAAACTGTGTTAGGTAGAGAAACTGTGTTAGGTAGAAGAACTCCGCAGGTGCAGGAAGAAGTGCAGGAAGAAGTGCAGCAATTGGGCCTTCCTTCCTTCTCTTACCGCGGGATCGCGGGAGGAGCAGACTTGGGTAGAGCCGTAAGGAACGGATTGGTTTATGTGCGACTTTTTGGGAATTTTTCTGAACAGACTTATGGTCAATCTAGCTGCCACGTGTACCGCCAAAATTATAATAAACCATATTGTTTCAATTTCAAGCTTCACATAGTTAATGCGTTCTTTTGCAAAGTTATCTTAGTGATGAAACGGGCCTGAATACTTTGGGCCATAAAGCCCAGCCTGCTACATCCATCAACCCAATTAAATGCAGATCAGTCGAACCGCTTCCTGACCCATTCCCGAAAACCCGCCCAACAAACCTAATTCCCGTATATAAAGATTTCGCATCAGATTTAGCCCTAATCTCTCGATCTCCCCTCGTCGCCTCGGTAACCTGCGAGACTGCAACAATATGCAGATCTTTGTCAAGACGCTTACCGGGAAGACTATAACTCTCGAGGTCGAGAGTTCTGATACCATCGACAATGTCAAGGCAAAGATTCAGGACAAGGAGGGAATACCGCCGGACCAGCAGCGTCTTATATTTGCCGGTAAGCAGCTGGAGGATGGTCGAACTCTTGCCGACTACAACATCCAGAAGGAGTCCACGCTCCATCTTGTGTTAAGGCTCCGTGGTGGTGCTAAGAAGCGTAAGAAGAAGACCTACACCAAGCCTAAGAAGATCAAGCACAAGAAGAAGAAGGTCAAGCTCGCCGTTCTTCAGTTTTACAAGGTCGACGATTCTGGAAAGGTTCAGAGGCTTAGGAAGGAGTGCCCTAACGCTGAATGCGGAGCTGGTACCTTTATGGCCAATCATTTTGATCGTCATTACTGTGGCAAGTGTGGTTTGACTTACGTGTATCAGAAGCCCGGCGGCGATTAGGTCTATTTTATGTCTACATTTTGATAGATATTGCTTGTTATGATAATCATTTTTTTGGGACAATACTAGGATTTCAAATGATCAAATTGATCTATTTTCATGAACTGTGTTACATTTGGAGATGCTGAATGCTCAAATTTTGGTTCATATATTCGAAGCATCTTTCAACTTTTGATTGTTTGGTTGTTTTTACTCGGAGACGTTATGAAGTTTTATGTTTTCAAATTAGTGCCGTAATTACGTCAAATTTGGTACTCCCGCTGCTGATTACGAATTCAGTCGGAACCAGTCTTGGGCCTCTTATTAGTATATAGGAGCTCTAATGGTTAACCCAAATTTTAGTTCACCACTCTTAAAAGTTTAAGCCATATCAATCCAAATGAGGTCTACACCCTCCGAGCAAAGTGAAAATAATCCTCTATTAACTTCAATCTCTAGCACAGAGTACAATTCAAAGAGTTGGGGACAACTCCAACGCTCAGAAACTCTCATACCAAAAAAAACCCAGAAATTTCACCCTTTGTGTTCGAAGAAAATGGATATTAACCACGTTCTGTTGCACACTTTGTGTTCGAAGTGAAGGGCACGGTGGTTTTGCCAAAATAACCAATTTCTGAAGCTGCTAGACTGAAACCGGAGAAACACATAGTTCAATACTTTGGGGTTGCACAACTTATGAGCCCAATCACACGTCATTTGGGTTTGAACAAAATTAAAAAAGAAGCCCAGACCAAATTCAAACAAGAAGTCAACGGTATCTAGCTCTTTTCACCAATTTAAAATTTTTAAAAGCTACGAATTTAGCCTTATTTATATCTAAAATATATAATTTACCTTACGAACCTCTGTATCGGTCATATAGGTTTTATGTCAGTTGTGTTAGGTTAAATTTGAGTGATATATTAAGAGTTATGGACACAACCTGTGGTTCCTTCCTGTCCATGGGGCAGCTAGTTGAGGGTTGAAAACATATTAAAATAAATATAGAATTAAATGATAAAAGAATCTTAGTGAGAAAACGACACAATGAGTTCATTAATTGAAAGGGCAGTAAAGTATTTGAGAATGATGAAATAATAATGCGTCCACCAAAATCAGCTATAAATTGGAGTTGCCGTTGTGTCACAGACATACTCAAAGCTCCTCATCTCTCTTTTATCAATTGTTTGTAGTTTGTACACAACAAGGCGTTGATATGTCGTCCACACTGGAACAGCTCCTGCCCGACCCCTCCGAACAGATTCGCTATGTGCAATGTGGTCTTTGTAGCACCATATTGTTGGTAAGATCATACTACAATAAAATTATATATTGTAGTTTTTGTTTGGAAGTGTTGAATTAATAATAGTATTATATTATACGAACAGGTAAATGTGCCATACAGCAACTTGTCGATGGTGGTGAGCGTAAGATGCGGCAACTGCACTGGCCTCCTCTCCGTCAACATGGCGAAGCCCTCTTTTATCCCTTTTGATCTTCTCACTTCCCTCTCTCACAACTTGGTCGGTACCCTTTTCATTTCATTTGGTTTCCCTCCAAAAACATGTTCTTAATCATTCAAAATTGACAGCCAAAGGAGCCTTTCCAAGACTTGAACGTCCAGAAACACTTGTGCTTGGACAACCTCAACAACACATCCGACCTCCTAACCTCGTACCACAACATTATCCAAAATCACGAAGACGATGATGATGATGCCATCATCATTCCACCCACTCCAGTTGTTAACAAGCGTACGCCTCCATGGACAATATAGTATTCTCATTATTATTTGAATTTTATTTGGCTTTTGATTGTGGCCTCTCATAATTAGCCCCGGAGAAGAAACAGCGAGCCCCGTCAGCTTATAACCAATTCATCAAGTAAGATAACAACAATAATAATATTGATAAGGAAAAAAAAAAAAAAAAGAAAAAAAAAAGAAAAAAAAGAATGGTATTTCATGCATATGATGTGTGCAACCAACGCAGGGAGGAGATTCGGAGGCTGAAGGCGGAGAACCCGGGAATGGCGCATAAGGAGGCATTCAAGACAGCGGCAAAGAATGTAAGAAAGAAGCATTGTTTGTTTGTTTGTTTGTTGATTAATTAATTAATGTTTTGAGAATTGGGTTGGTTGTTGCATGCAGTGGGCTCATCTCCCTCCAGTCAATGGCGAAGGAGATCACGTGGGGAGCGGGCGGAAGGGAAAGAGCTTAATCAGGTAATTAATACAAGCAAATGAGGGAGTTAATGAAATGGGGTAGGGTACGTGATTATTTAAACACAGATTATATATGAGTAGACAAAACATTAATGTTGAGTAATGAAGAGAAAGGGAAAAGTGTTTACCATTTGCGTAGAGGAAGAGTTGGAAAAGTTGGGTAATAAAGAAAGGAAAGCCAACGACCACGTCCTGAAATGGAGTCGCACTTAATTAAGAATTTATGAGTAATTACTTGCAATTCTCTCTGTTTTCAGCAATTGAATGGATGCCACTGAGATTGAGATTCAGATTCAGATTGGTCTCTGCCCTTTCCACCAAAACTAATTCAAACCCCTCACTCAACATGTCTTTATATCTTTAAATTGTAATGCTGCTTCTAATTTCATTTCATATCTATATGTGTGTGTGTTCTAGCTTTCGATATATGAAGGCAAGCTTAAAATGTGAATCCCAGCTCCACATACTTCTCTATGCAATTACGTTCCTGCTAAACACACTAATAATTTGGTTTTTTTTTTTAAAAAAAAAATAGAAAATATGAATAGCCTTAATCTTGAAAATGTTGTAGACTCTTAAAAGTGGGCATTAAACCTTATTTTGAGTGATGTTGATGAGGCTGACTCTATTAATGAGAGCATTAATTAAAAAGCTTGACAACTGGTGTGTTATTAATTAAAAGGCTTCTATTTTGTCCTTTGCCAACCAATGCTCTATTTATTTCAGAAAAATAAGTATTATTCAATTACCAAAGGCTTATTCATCCAAATCAGAAAGTTGTTTGGGGGTGGAGTTCCTCTTAGGAGGAGGCACTCCACATAAAATGCTCCATCTCTCTCCTTGCTTCTGCACGCCCAAGAATACGCCCACGTCCAACACCTACTACTTAATCTATACATCTTAACCAGTTGAACTATAGAAGAATACGCGATTGAAACACTTCAACAACGGGTCACCTCTACTGATATTGTCTTCTCGTGGTTCTGGGCACACTCCTCGTCATGAATTTGGCTGTACATGGGGGTCCAAATTTAAGATCACTTAAACTCATCCAGTATTTATTTAATGATCAAAGAAGTAGGTTTAAACCTGTTCTCTTACTTTACACTAACAGTTGTTAATGATAGCATAAAAAGTAGAATGTTTTAAGAACAAAACATATTCCTATTTTGGTTATTAGAGGTTTTCATGATGTTATATGCCAGACTGAGGAGTTTAAGGAAAGATTTTTTGAATAATTTTTTGGAGGAAGGAAGGGAAGGGAAGGGAAGGGAAGGGAAGGGAAGGGATCATACTGAGGAATGGATGGCGAGAAATAGTGCGGAAATATGCCCGGAAGAATTCGGGGTTCTCTTTCTGAAGCTCTTTCCACACTGTGAGGCGCAACCACAAAACACAAAACACAAAACACAAAACACAAAACACAAACCCCAAAACCTCAATTAATTTGATTTAAAAGAAGGAAGTTAAAAGAGTATTATGGACCTGTATGTGTTATGAGAGGGCGAATGTTTGCATGGTGCGCCAATGCCTTCACGCACTCATCTCGACTCATATGAAGCAGCAAGCATCTCTCTATCAGGTGTTGGACCTGCAATATTCAAAATTATACTCATTACCAACTTACTTTTGTATGATTATATATATATATATATATATATATATATATATATATATATATATCCAATCCAATGGAGAGAGACAGAGAGAGAAGCAGTACCTTCCGGATATAGGCCTGGGGGTGGCAATGAAAACAGGGAAGAAACTGGTGGCTGTAAGGGTACATAATACATATAAATCTCTGTTTAGGAATTGGACAAAACCAATAGAATATAAGTACATTCAAGGGAGATGTTGTTGAATCCAGAGAGAATAGGAGATGAGAAAGGAGTGAAAGCTTCACAAGCGCCAAAGAGGAGTAGATGATATTTGTGAGCTTTTTATGGCAGAAGAATAAGTACGAGGCGAGAAGACCATATTATATTATCCACAGATATCCGAGTGAAGGGCGGAAACAGGAGAAGCAATCCAAATGATGGGTACACCCAATCCAAATGAAGGAGATAAAAAAGGAACAATGCAAATCTCTCCACCCCTTCGGCCCCAATAATTTAACACCCTCTTTAAGTTCATATACTGTCTCCCAAGTGGCATTCAAATTACAGCTACACATTGATGGTTGATTGATCCCATTATTTTAGATCAGCTGCCTTCAAAATGAATGGTCACAACAACATAGAGAGAAATTGGAAACCCATTTCAAAGGTGAGCCTCGGGATGGATAAGTTTTTAGTGTCTAGTCGCTGCCCACGTTGTCTCCAAATTCAACATACACGCGGTGAAATGGGATGGGAGTGATTTGTGCTGTGACAATCTTTCAAGTTCATGTTTCCAATCCTCAACTTCCTTGTGTCGTGAAAGAATATAGTCCCTTCAAAGCCTTGATCGTGATTTGAAGGATGAGCAACCATTTATTACATCAATTTGACTGAATTTGAGTTTGTAATGATCTGATATTACTCAGTGTACTTACCACTATATTCATTCCACAGTACTTCGCTTCTATTCATGCTATCACAAAATTCTATTCTGAGGAGCAACAGCCCTGCCCTAAAAACAATTACAAACCAAGTCCTTAGTTTTAGTACTGGACATTCAAACTATTGACATAAGTTATCACCCACAAAGGATGTCATTAGCGAAGATCAAATCATTTCTAACAAAATGTAAAATATAGCTGTAAGACTAAATCGCACTTTACAAACCCCTTTCATAGGTCTGAACAGTCTGCAAAATATGCTGAAGATCAAAGAAAAAGTTCAAATTGTACAAGCCCAAACCATTTTTTTGGGCTTTCCCTTTCCTATAGACTTCCCTTAAAAGGTTTTGGAGTGACAAGCTTGAGGAAAAATAATTTCCCCTATCAAATGAATGAAGGAAACAATATGCAGGTCTAGCTAAAGCTTATGAGCACGTGGGAAGATAACAAACCATCTTTTATGCCTCATCAGCTAATCGACATTGAGAAACCAAAAACTATAAGCATTTAGAACAAATGGCGTAGCAAAAACAGCTGATAGTTGTATTAATAGGATTGTAGATGCAATAATGCAGATATAGACAGCATTACACAAAGCCAGTTAAGAGAACAGATTCTTCTCAGCTCAACTGACAAGATCCGTTTTTCTAACGAACTGATAAATAACTCCTAAAAACTAATAAACACATAGAATAGAAGATTAAATAACTGAACTCCTAGACATTAGCTGCACTCTGGTCCTGTAATGATTCTTTCCATAGTTCTTCTCTCTCTTAACTGGACGCGAACACCGTAAAAACATGAATCACTGCTGGACTGAATAAGCAGCAAACTTGTCCCCCGCCTAACTGGGATCAGACTTGTCCAAAGCTGAAAACAACAGCAATTCAAGTGTAAAAGGGCGGCGAATAATAAAGTAGGCAAAAGATTGTACATTACAAATTTAACAACTCGTGCACGAACATAGAGAAAAGAAAGAGGGATTACTATTGTAATTAAGAAGCTTCTCAATAAGGTCAACATGAGTCATGAGCATTCGCCTACAGCAGTAGCGAACCAAGCCCAGGGCATCAAGCGCATCCCTAATACAGGAAAAAGAAAAGCATTAGCATCCCCAGAAGGGTATACTTTCGTCCACTAGCAAGCAACGTTAAAAAATGAAGAGATAAATTTAAAAACCAAACACGTGTGATGACAAGAAATATGAAAGGGGAAAAGAAGGAGAAGAACGAACGTGTTACTTCCTTACCCTTCTGAATAGTCTGCCTGCAGAAGATCAAGGTAATGATCCCATTTGTTTCCAATCACCTGAAAAAAAATTAAAAACTGCGTCACAGAAAGAGTCGATACTAAATTGAAAACTTTGTGATCTCGTATGCAGCAAACCAAAAACAGTCGCACATTCAACGATAAAGGAAACATGAATACGCAATTCTGAGAAGATGGTTAAATTAAAATTTGAATATAGTTGTCCATGGCTTACCTTTCCGCAGGTGAAGCAACGAACTGGGATGATCATCTTCGCCTTCTGGTCAGCCCTCGGAGGGAAAGATTGTAGTTTCTAGGGCTTGAAAGGGTTTAGCTTCGCATTGTCCACATCGGTAGGGATTGCTAATTTATATCCTCTTTTGTTGGGCTTTGATCTATAAGCCCATTTAGAAATGGGCATTTCCCGTGAAGGCCCAAAATATGAAAGTTTAGTTGGGCCCAGAAGAGACAAAATTGTATGTGAAGAATGCAAAACTAGGCCCAAGTAGTTGGGCCTTAGGCAATGCAAATGAGAAGCAGAATGTGAGCGAGCCCACTGAAGCAGAGCCCACTGAAGCAGAGCCCACTGAAGCAGAGCCCAGAGGAGGTGCAATTTACACATTCATGGCTGAAGATGGTTTGATGCAGGGTTTGGATTTGTTGGGTTGGTGAATTAGTCAACAAAACGTGTTTGTTTGAATGGGAAGAATAGAATATAAATAAGGGCACGCCGATTGAGGCCCATCCACCGCGTTGTGTCCGGAGTCCGGTTTTGTCCTCTTCTCCTTTCGGCTTCTCCGTCAACAAAATTGACCTTTTACATTCATATCAATATGCACCAAACACGAACAGTTGCTGCTCTTTCCCATTCAAATCCATTTCTATTAACATGTTCTTTTTTTTTCTTTCTTGTGTTAGTCGTGAAGTATTATTTACTGGCATTGGCTTATTTAAAAAGAGTTTTAAGGGGAGGGAAATAAAAATATAGTCAACTTTGATAATTCAAAGTTATTTACCTAACAAGTTAAAGCATTGTATTATTGACCTGGATCTACACTCCATATTTGAATCTCTCAAATTAAATTGGAAAGGAAGAAAAAGGGGGAAAGTGAGTGAGTGAATGAATGAATAAATAAATAAATAAATAAAAGAATAAAAATGGTTCAGATTTGGAAGTAAAAAAAGAAAAAGAAAATAATAAATGCAATGGGGACTAAAATGGTGACCCGCAAATCGGGGAATGGAGATCCGTGAGCACAGCAGGCTGTCGCTTCGCTACAAATGCAAAGGCAAAGGCAATTGTTGCAATTGCGCGCCAAAAGGAACAAAAGAAGAAAAGAAAAAAAGAGTTGTGGGCCCGGGCAAGGAGTGGAGGGAAGGAAGGATGAAGAGAAGGCACAAGGCCTTGTTTCCCGCCCCTTCTTTATTTATTAATTATATTTATTTTTCTTTTCTTTTCTTTTGTTTTTGTGGTTTCAATAATTTATATATAGTTAATGCCTCTCCTAACTCCTAACTCCTCACTCCTACCCACCATCTCCTACTCCTACGCTCATCATTTCATTTTCACACCACCAATCCTCCCCTTCCATTTTCTCTCTCTCTCTCTCTCTCTTTAATTCTTACATTTTTTTTCAATAATAATTTTATATATTTTATTTAATAATATATTCAAATTCAAATTCACAAACCAACTACAAAACGGTCCCTCCCAAGGACACCGCGACTTCCCAAAAATATATTGAGCAATTATGATAAAGCTCACACCACTATCTCATTCAACTCTGGGTATAATCCAAAACTGTAAAAATAACAATCAAGGAGTTACCAAATACCGTAAAATAAAGAAGCAGGGGCAGTTATGTAAAATTCAAATTGTATTTAGAAAAAAGAAAAAGAAAAAATAAAATAAAAGGGGGAAATGGAGGAGTGGGTGGGGTCCAGGGGATGGTGAGTTAAATTCGTGGGTTGGGATATTATCACCTTTAATTTTCTTCTTCCTCTGGGAATGGCTTCCATAATTTGAGTTTCGTAAAAAGGAAAATAAAATTAAAAAAAAAAAAAGAAAAGGAACGGAAATCCGTTTGCGTAACCACTACCACCGATTCATTCATTCATTTGATTCGAATAAATTTTGCACTCCCACCGCACCACCGCACCACCGCACCACCGCACCACACCTTCCCTTATTTCCTCTTTCCCTTATTTCCTCTTTCCCTTATTTCCTCTTCCCTTATTTCCTCTCCCCTCTCTCCTATAATTTTTCTTCTTCTTATTCATCATCTTCTTCTTCCTCTTCCTTTTCGTCGGTTACCGCTCCAAAACCCTCCCATCCCTCTCTCCCCTCTCCTCCATATATTTCTTCATCCTATTCCTCTTCCTCCTTCATCATTCTCTCTCCTTTTCTTTTCTGCATATACCATCTTCAAGGTATTCCATCTTTCTTTTCTTTTTTCTTCATATCTCTCTCTACTGCTCCCAATTGTGTGGATGAATCTGTGTGGATGAATCTGTGTGGATTCTTGTATGCCAGGATCTGGAGATGATATTTTCTCTCATCTCATACTCTGCCCAATTCACTTCCTCCCTCAGGTATTGCCTCTCACCTTTCCTTCCATGTTTCAGAGCCTAGCTTTTGTTCGCATCGTTCCTATACTCCTCCCTCGCAACCCAAACTTCCTATTCCTAATAAATCCCTGAACCATGATCTGAACTATACATATTGTTACACTCTCTGTTCTTTTCTTATTTAATGCCTTTTTTCTTTTTAATTTCAATCTGCGATTCCGGTCAAACCTGCTCATCAATCCTTCTTACTTTCCTGTTTTAGAGATCCCCGCACTTCTGATACATTGAACTTCATCCTGTTTTCCACTTCTTTACCGTGTGCCCATCCCTGCCGATGTTTTTTCTCACCATCTGGATACGGTTCTGTGATTGAACTTCTGAGATTTTCTTCTGATCTGATGTCTTTCTAGTGTTATTTCTGAAATTCGTGCTTGCCTTCAATTTGATATTTATGTTTGACTTTCTGCTATCAAGGTTGATTTCACGATGGATAGTTTCTCGTATTTTCACTTATTCGGATGGATTGTTATTCTAAGTTAATGTTCCGAATAACTGGATTTTAGAAGATTACTGATTCCTCATTATTGGAGTTTCAAATACCGAATCAAGTCATGGAACATCTAACCCCTATATTGTAATAGGAGATGTTGAAATTGAGGCCCGTATTGTTTTATTGTATTTGGGAAGAGTTTAATAGAGAAGCTTTTGTGACAATGCCAAGAATGTTTTAGAACTTGTTTCATCCAAGAATTTTGGCACTTCTATGAATTGACTGCCTCAATCCTCTTATTTCGTCAGATGTTTTTCCAATTAAAACCCTTCGCCCCCTCTTGGTTAAATGATTTGAAGTTGATGTGGTTTAGTGTCTAAGCCATGTCTCATGCTTATGTAGTGAACATAACTTATCGGTAATTGACATATACTTCTTCCTTGAACTTGGGTGTTTATTTCCCCATACCCCAGTTATACTAAAAATATGTTCATGTAGTGTAATAGTTCATAATGCTGTCATTTTTCTTGTCATTTTAATTCTATCATTGAAATAGATTATTAAGACTGTTGTCTGCTTTTGCAGGCTGTGAACCCTCATTACTGTGGGTATTTTAAATTTCACATTATCTGAAGTCCACCAGTTCTCTGGAAAAAATGTTGGGTGGCAACAATGGCAATGGCTTGCTTCCCGTTTTTCAGGATGAAAATCGAAATCAATATCAAACTAATGCTTCTGGCCAGCTGCAGTTGTTTGGGAGTGGTAAGTTTTTGTTTCTAAGAATCTGATTTCAACTTAATGAATTCCATACAGTTTTTTTAAAATTATGTCTAACCAGAATAAATGATTTGAATTACAATTCAAGTCTGATGAATATTTTGAAGATCAATCAGAACTTAATGAATGATCTTTAGTTCTCTTGGTTCTCATATAATTCACAATTTATATTGCAGTGCCTGTTAGCTGTGGAATTGAGCCTGTTAATTATTTTGGAAGTGAGCAATTGGCTCATATGCTTCGCCCTAACAAAAGAAGTAGGGAAATAGAAGATTTCTCATGGCAGCAGAAGCTTCAGATTTCCTTAAATTATAATGCCTGTCAAGATGATGCTGATCGTTCAGCAAGCATTAGAAACCCAAATGCTGTATCAACAGGCTTGAGGCTATCGTATGATGATGATGAACACAACTCCTCTGTTACCACTGCAAGTGGAAGTATGGCAGCTGCACCTTCCATTATCTTTTCGCTTGGTGATAATATCAGGACTGAGATTGATAGACAGAAGGAAGAATTCGATCAATATATTAAAATTCAGGTACTTTTAACCTGCTCAGTGCTTCTAGGAGTTTATGCTATGCTGATTTTGTGATGTTATTTCCTGGAAGATGTTTCTTGTCAATGTCTAATTTTGTTCACGTACCTCGTATTACTCTCTATAGCAATCACTTCACACTACGCCTGTAAATTGGGTGTTCATGTTAAAGCATCATCCTTCAATTTAGTTGATTCCATTGTCCGATGTTTTAAACTTGCCATCTACCTTGCCAACAGGAGGAACATTTGGCAAAGGGTATTAGGGACATGAAGCAAAGACACATGGCTTCCTTTCTTAGTGCGATTGAGAAAGGAATTGGAAAGAAACTACATGAGAAGGATGTAGAAATTGAGAGCATGAACCGTAAAAATAGAGAACTGGTGGAGAGAATAAAGCAGGTTGCCACTGAAGCCCAAAATTGGCATTGCAGAGCGAAGTACAATGAATCAGTAGTGAATGTCCTGAAAAACAATCTTCAGCATGCTATCTCGCAGGGTGCCGACCAAGCGAAGGAAGGGTTTGGAGATAGTGAAGTGGATGATGCTGCATCACACATTGATCCAAACAATTACCTTAATGTTCATGGTGGGACTATGAAATCTTCAACCAGCAATTTACCAGGTTTCAAGGAGCACATGATTTGCAAAGCATGCAAGGCTAAAGAGGTTTCCATCCTACTTATGCCTTGCAGACATTTATGCTTGTGTAGAGATTGCGATGGGCTTGTAAATGTCTGTCCTGTCTGTCAGTTGATCAAAACGGCTGGTATCCAAGTGTACTTGTCCTAAATTAAAATCTTACCAAAGCGCCAAAGAAAATCTTGTTTTCCTTCCGTCTGTATGATATATACCTTCACTTTTTTTCAAAATCACTCAAGTGAACGCTGATGTTACTCGTTGGAAAATTGAGTTTGAATGGTTGAAAACCTGGGGTCTTATCGGACTCCTTGTCTTAGCATGAAGAACGATCGCATTGTTTTTGCACATACCGTAGATCTAATTTTTTGTTGGTAAATTCATTATTTATTTGTCATTACCCCTCTAATAGTCATCGCTAGCTATACAAAAAAAAGTATTACAAATGTGCTTGTAAATATGGGCTAGAGTAGTGGTGACAACAAAATTCTCCCCTGCAGAACTTTGTAATAATAATCACCTTTCTAATAAAACATCAACGGTTAAATTTGCACACTGCTAATCTGCGTATATGTGATGTGTCAAAGTAGCATTTGGTGCAACGTTGAACCACCCATTAGCCGTCTCTATAAAGGTCGGCAAGCATTAGATTCTTCTCCTATTGTCCACACGTGATCTCTTGCTCACAGGTCCAGCTTCCAGATGTTCGCAGCATGATTGAATCTAGAGCACAAAGTTAGTGAGCAATGATTAAATCACAATGTGCTCAAATGTGGAGAATTGATCATATGATATATATATAAATTTTTTAACCTTATCAAGCTTTTCCCTGACGAGATGCACAGTTTGATTCATAGATTCAGATGCGAAGTAATCCTGTACACGAGAAAAAAGTGACATTTTTAGCCACAAGAAAAACTACAACAGGCTACGCAACAAGGACAGGAATATATATAGAAAAGAAGTAACGTCCACAAACATTCAATCCATACATTCAACCAGAAACAAGAAGATTCAAAAGCCATTATCTGATGGGCCAGCCAACCAACATCAATCAGACATGTACATCAAAAAAAATCAATAGGGCAAAACTCACAAATATAACTAAAGAGTACATGGCTCTACAGCTAACCAAAGGGAATTAAACCTTAACAATGAAGAACGTACTTGAAAACAATCAAAGAAGAGATAATCTACAGAATCAAGTCAAGAGGTCCTACAGGAAAAGGTTACCCGTCTTAACAAGACTATGATTTTATTTCAGGGAAAAAATGAGGAAAAACGATAAAAAAGGCACTTATTAATAACCTGAAACTGATAAATGAAAGTATACTGAACATAACTGCAACTGCAACTAACAAGTGTGTCAATAAGAAAACTATAAAGGCATTAGATAATTAGTTAGATGTTAATGTCAGTTAGTTAATTCTATTGATTAGTTCATTCGTGATTCACTAGTTATTCTTATCTTTTTGTAAGTTAAATAGCCCATACTTGGTTTATCTTGGAAGTTTTTTTATAATTAAAAAATTTAGACTTTAGACAGTTTCGGTGGTTTCCCCTTGTGATAATTTTGACTTAATCACAAAATCTTATTGCAATAATCTGGTATCGAAGAGTCTTGGTTGTTCCTGAACTCAATATATATATATATATATATATAATATCTTAGGTTGTTCCTAAAGATAAAGGATAACCACAAACGAAGAATGGAGTTGAGATATTGGGGGTGGTGTGACCTGCCACCAAAAAAATCTTTTCTCCACATTCGGATGCAAAACCATGTCCTCGAACATCTACTACACACTTGTTCCACACCAACAAGCTCTTGCTTCATCTAAAAGAAAATCAAGCCCCTACCCCTAATTTCCACCCACCAGGTCAATATCTATTACATTGCAAAAGTGCATCTTCTTCACCATTGATTCACACCAAGAGGCATTTGCTTCATGTATGTGTGCATGTGTGCGCATGTATATATGCATGTATGTAAATTCTATATGGACACTAAGCCACTCTATCTTCAAATCTTCAAATCTGAGTTCAATGAAAAGTCACTACTGCATCATGCTCATTTCTCCAATGCGTAGTTGGACCTTTCTCTCCCCTCCTCACTCAAATCCCTGATTCCAGAGAAAAAGGGCAAAAGAAAATAAAGTTCGACTATCAGTAAAGAAATCTGACGGCAATGAATGTCAAGGACTAATTTTCTTCATTTCTTTCCGATGGTGTAATAACTACCATAAGAAGGTGAACCTGATTTCTATTCTCTCTCTAAAGTGAGATTATAACATATATTTTAAAGAAGCCCTAAAGACTAGAGATACATATCAGTCATCTAAACCTTCGACCAGTCTGATAGCAAGGATAACAAGCCAAGTTGATTTCCAAGGTCCTCAAGCCCAAGGAGCCCACAATTTATATCTATTGTTTTAGTTGAATCACGTTTTGATTCAAGGTGCAAGCCATCAGTACACAAACGTAGGCCTCTCCAACCTTCTTCATTACCCAGAGTTAGAAGCCTACTACACTCTTCAATAGAATACAATTTGTGGCATTGGGTATGTAATTTGGAGAAAAATAATTCTAAAGATAATTTTGAAGAGGTAGTCAAAACTGATGAAAATATCTTCAACAATGAATTTGATGAGGAGCCTAGAGTAGAATTTTGATTCAAATATTGATGTTTGGGTAACCTCCAATGGAATGCCAAGTGGTTTGGTATTCTTAGCCAAATAAACGGTGTCATTTGTTTTAAATCTTTTCAACACACAAATCTGGCCCAAGATGCAAAAGACATTTTAGGTCAAAAGTCTAACAACTCGGTGAACTATGCATTAATGAGAGACTTAAAGCACCAATACTTGAGAACTCTGTTATTGAGGAATTGATGGTTACTATATTACAACTATTGACACGTTAGTTCGAATTCTTGAAAAACACAATGAGGAAATGAAAAAAACCAAAAATGAGAATATAATAGTCACTGAATAACCTATGTACCTACCATTCATGATAGATGGGGCAAGTTATGGAGTCAGTCGTTAGTATTGTTAGCCTATTGGCATGACTACGTTGATGATAAATAAATTTTTTTCTTCTTTTTGATGAGAAATCGAACTTTCATTAGGGAAAAGAACAAAAAGAAGAAGAAAGAATATAAAGACATACAAAAAAGAGATTCCACAAAAGGAGGCAGCATATAAGAAGAGCCTCCAATCAAGTAAAATAACACTACGTTGATTGCAGATCACCCCACTATTTTATTTGAATTGATCAGCAAAAGAGCAAGCAAAAGGCATATACTTGCCTAATTACAAATAAAGAGATTATCTAATTTCGTGCTTGCAACCTATCACATTCATTTGCCTTTCAAAGTAATCGTGCAACCTGTTGGATTTAACTCCTTCTACCCGTATTGCAGCATGTAATGGAACTACGTCCAAATACATCAAGTACAAGAGAAAGCATAAACTAAACAAACACAGAATAATGATTCCTAGCTTTGTTAATAATCATAACATAAAAGGTGAGATGACAAGGGAAGGAAAAAAAATTATGATAACAAACCTGGTCAGAGGAAACTCTTGTTATTTGAGACACATGTGGATTGGAACTGAGTGCTGCATCTGCATAATTCCTACCAAAAAAGGACAGTTTAAACTATGTCGAGATTGGAGAAACTGCAAATTTTCATTCTGCTTATACCTCTTTTCAAGAGAGTTCTTCTGTTCAAGAGTATAATGAGAATGAGAAGGATTTGTAAACTTCGTGGTTGCTGAATTAACGGCAGATCCTCTTGGTCTTCCAGCTGATAGCAAAGTTATAACATGCTTAAAAGTGAACTATTGGAAGGAAACACCATTTCCTCCTAAAACAACATCTTCCTATCATACACAAAATATGCCAAAGCCTACTTTTTGCGCAAACACAAACTTACAATCCAATCGTGCTAAAACTTCTCGTCTCCTAACTTCTAGCTTTTCCTTTGTATCAAGCAAACTTTCAAAGTCAGGAGCATAGGAGACTTGCAGCCGGTTACCAAGGAAAACAAACTCATCCAATTTTCTTTTAGCAAACCTAAAAGTTAAAATATTATGGTTCAAATACAGGGGCTCAATAACGCATTATTTTGATCAAAAGAGAACCACAACCAAGCTGAAATTACCTGGCATTGCTGACCAAATGAAATTTGACAAAATAAACGTCTGTGAATTCATCACATTCTTCTGCATCCATCGGTTTACACCTGTCGGAGTATGAAATAAGACAGAAGGAAAATATGTAGGCATAAGAGGTGTTGAATATTCTTAAGAGAGGCATATGAAATTATCAGAAACCAATCCGACACTGCTTTCAAGATGAAATGGCAATACATGTCGCAGTTGAGGTAAACTAACATAACGCGCTACAGAAAAAGGATGTAAAGATGATTATAGAAGAAAGAAGGGAAACGAAAAGAGTACTCTTCAAGGTTTCCATAGGAGGAGAACAGTTTGAGCAGCTCATCTCCGCAACCCAATGCCGGAACGTTTCTCACAATCAAATACCTGCAGGATTTCACAAAAAAAAAAAAAAAAAAAAAAAAANCGCATAGATCTTGGATTCCGTAAAGGAGAAATAAGAGAAGCGGAGTAGACCTTGACTCATCGCAAATCGTATAGACGCGAACCGCAGGGGGCTCGTTTGTATAGCGAGGCATCCCCGTACAAGTCTAGCCGCGCGATCGCGGGAGGAGCAGACTTGGGTAGAGCCGTACAGGAATGGATTGGTTTATGTGCGACTATTTGGGAATTTTTATGGACAGACTTCTGGTCAATCTAGCCGCCACGTGTACCGCCAAAAATTATAATAAACCCTATTGTTTCAATTTCAAACTTGAAACATAAAATAGATAAATCTAAAATTCAGATTTTTTTTTTTTTTTTTTTTTTTAAANGATATATTATATTAAGGGTAAAATGGAGAAGAAAAACTTGCAGCCATATATATAATACCTTATAACCTAAATATATAGTACCTTATGACCTAAATTCTGAAGAGAAAATTCTTTTCAAGTCATTTGAAACAATCAATATTATTTTGATGAATATTTAAATTTGATTAATTTGACAAATGATCAATAAAAACACAGTCTTGGGCCATTTTTTGAGTCACTATCCATGGGAGTACCACCATTGCATCTCTTTCAAACATTCACACGCTGAATTTTCTCTTCTAGAACATTTTATTAGATCACACATCATTTTTCAATTCAAATTTTAAATTAAAAAAAGGTGTATCACACTAACATAGTACTGAATTTTGGTGATTTAACGAATCAGGAGCATAATAGGGAGGATGAAGGTAATTAATATAAAGAGGAGAAAATGGAGGGGAAAAAAAGGTTGATACTTTGATATCATGGAATCTAATCAGAGCCTTAAAAGTTTGGTTGGTATTGAGAAGTCTGCAGAGGGTGGCGATTACGCATCAGTTCGCATCATTCCAATGCGTGTAACACTGATCGACAAAAAAAAAAAAAAAAAAAAAAAANCCAACAAACAAGTGAGAAAATGTTCCTCAAAATAAAAGCACATCCTCATAGCCTAAGAAATCAGAGCTCCATTTTGACTTCTTCAAGGTCCAGGCGCTTTCAGTACCTGTGAGACAACTTTTCATTCTCCTTGTACTGCTGTGCGTACCTGCATCCAGAGAGTAAAATAACAAGTTTACGACTGAATCACGTACATCCACATCCACATGTTCATCAACAAACATGGAGGCACTTTTCACCGATCAATCAACTAATTCAAGTCATTTATCATATAAATGAATATGCAAACGATACTTCAATCAAAGTTAACAAAAACTCGAGACCCATCCATAATTTGGTCTCGTCTGACGCCAAGACTGCATAATACATCTTTAGGCAAAATGGAAATTTTAGTTATAACCAAAAAAATGGCTATCAAACCATCCCATCTAGAGCTCAAAATACTTGAAGAATACAACGTTTCCTCATGCATGGTAATGCTAATTTCATCATTCTGCTACAAAGATGTCATTTTTTCGTCTCACATAAGTAATATAAAGCATGAATTAGTCATCGTGTTATCATCCAAAATGAGTTTTAGATTGATTTCTAAACCTCTTGCCCGGATCCAATTCCTCAATCTTGCGTGTGGGGATGATAACTCTTAATCTCTATTCTATAATATATCCAAAAGCTAATAGCTCTACCCTATACACTACAGAACTAATTTTGCTCTTTGATCGTAGAGTGCGTGAATTTAAAACAGACCAAAGTATTTAAAGGTTAATAAAACTATACACAGACGGGGGGAGGAGTGACTACAAATCTGATTGACATGAACTAGGAACAGTATCAATCCAGTGCGGCAACGCCTACTGATAACAAAATCGGAAACAGAAATGAAAACTTGCAGTTTAGGACAATAACATTATCACGAGATCGCTCCAAAAAGAAATATATATAAAAATAAAAACATAGATGTTCCTACTCCATTCCCACGGATAAAAAAAACAAATCAATCTGAATGCGCAATAAGATGCAATCTGGTGTTCAGTTCCAGTAAAAATTTGATTGCTTTGAGGAAAATATTTAACATTTTAGATCTTAAGGCTAAGTCTATAAAAAAAAAAGACCAAATCATTAATAGAATTCTACGACGGAATTGTTTCCTCTTTGAATCTGATTAATAGATTTCTCACCTAGACTGGACCCAACCAAGTGTTATCAAAAGGCGAGCTACCGAGCTCGTCGAGAACAAATGAAGACTTGATTTTAAGAAGAAAAAAAATTGAAAACATATTGAAATATGAAGGGAGGAAAGCATTCAACGGGCAAACCCTAAAATCGAAGTTTCAAAAGCTATGAAATTAAGGAAAGGAAAAAGGAGATGAAAAAATTACGTGTAGGTTCCGACGACGGGGGTGATTAGAAGGGTGGCACTTATCCAGTTCTCGGAGATCTTATGGTGAATCTTGCCGGTCAAGTCGTTCCATAACCCTGACATGGTCTTCTGCTGGAACGGCGATAAAGCATAGATCACAGCCTTCATCCGAACAGGTTGCTTCCCCATGGCGATCCTAACTCTTCTTCAAACGCGGCTATCGAATGCCTCAGGAGATTACGATGAAGATGGCGGCTTTTGGGTCGAAAGGGGTTGGTTCTTGCTCTCAAATCTAAGCCAGACTCTTCTTCGAGAAACTGCGTATTTCAAACTAATACTCACCGTTGGATTTTCTACCTATCGGACGCTTGAGAAATCGTATTGCGTTTTTTTTCCCTTTTTTATTTTCTAAAATCGGCTCGAGAAAGCTGTATGAATAAAAATTAAATGGAAAGATTTTTAGTAAATATTTTGTAATACTTATCTAATTATTATTTTTACGTTCTAGTAGATTTTTTATTTACAAGAGTCCCGCAAAGATTTCTATATGCATTTGAGAAATATAAAACATATATCTACAAAATTAAAAATATTCAATATAAAAATAACTTTAAAAAGCTAAATTTTAGTTGAAATTGATGAGCTTACAGGAATTTGTTGAAACTTGGATTTGTGTATGTAGGGCTGCATCCTATTTACACAATCTTCGTTCTTTTTTATCAACGCTGGAACCGCCAAGTTCTAAAGCCATTCGTCGGGGCTCGGAGAAGCTGAAACTGTGATGCGAAAGGTCAGGGAATTCGCCTCCTTCGTCCGAACCATTACAACTGTTACTTCCGAATTTGTATCTATCCATTTACCACAGCCATACTCGTATTTGAGTGTGCACGCTCCTGATGCCATTTACCTTAAGAATCGAGAAATCGATAGACTCATTAAATTTGGCCATCTTAATGCTGCCATTAAATTGTTCGATGAAATGCCTCTTCACGACGTTGTTACGTACAATTTGCTCATTTCTGGGTGTTTTCGCCATGGGCATCCAGAGCGCGCATTAGGTCTCTACAGCCAAATGGTTTTACGAGGGATTAGAGAAAGTGCGTCAACATTTACTTCTGTTTTGGGTACTTGTAGCAACACGGATTTTTCCAAAGAGGGAAGTCAAATTCACTGCAGGGTTGTTTTTCTTGGATTTAGTTTGAATTTGTTTATTGGTACCTCTCTAATCGATTACTATATGAGAATGGGTCTTGATATTGTCGCTTTGAAGCTGTTTGATGAGTTGCCGCAACGAAATATAGCTGTTTGGAACTTGTTGCTTCGTCGGTTTTGTGAACTGGGTCAATTCGAAAAGCTTCTGGGATCTTTCTCGAAAATGCAATTGGAAGGCGTAGAGCCAAATGGTCTAACTCTTTGCTATTTGCTTCGAGGTGTTGGTAACGAAAGGCTCTTAGACGAAGGGAGGCAACTACATTCCCGAGCTGTTAAGATCGGACTGGTTGAATCAAATATCTTTGTTCCAAATGCTTTGGTGGATTTCTACTCTGATTGCAGAAGTTTAACAGAAGCAAAAAAAGCATTTGAATGTATTCCATTAGAAGACGTTATTTCCTGGAATTCGATTGTTGCAGTTTATGCAGACATCGGTTTCTTGTCAGAATCACTTGAGTTGTTTTCTCGGATGCAGTTTTGGGGAAAAAGGCCCTCAATTCGGTCGTTAATGGCTTTTTTGAATTTATCTAGTCGGACAAGGAATATCCAGTTGGGGAAACAGATTCAATCTTGTGCGCTGAAGCTGGGTTTTGGCCATGAGAGTAGTCACCTTCAATCGGCTTTGATAAATATGTACGGAAAATGCTTTGATATCGAGAGTTCAGTGGCCGTGTATGAAAGTATTTCTGTGAGAACTTTGGAGTGTTGTAACTCTTTAATGACATCTTTGTTACACTGTGGTGTCATTGAAGATGTGATAGAGATGTTTGGATTGATGGCTGACGAGGGAATTGGACTTGATGAGGTTACTTTATCCACAACGTTAAAAGCACTATCAATGTCTTCTCCAACAGACTTGACCGGATGCAGATTGCTCCACTGTTGTGCCATAAAATCAGGTCTTGGATTTAATTCCGTGGTTTCTTGTTCTTTAATGGACTCTTATTCAAGATGTGGTCATGTTGAGCTCTCTTGCAAAGTTTTTGAGGAAATCCATTCCCCTGGTGTTATTTGTTTCACCTCAATCATCAATGGATATGCCCGAAATGGAATGGGGAAGGAGGGCATCGAAATGCTTAAGACGATGATCCAGAAAGGCTGGAAACCTGACAAAGTGACGTTCTTATGTGCATTGATAGGGTGCAACCATTCAGGGCTGGTCGAAGAAGGAAGATTTGTATTTGAGTTGATGAAAACCGTTTGCGGAATTGAACCAGACTGGAAACATTATTCATGTATGGTTGATCTTCTTGGTCGTGTAGGTCTACTTGATGAGGCAGAAAAGTTGCTGCTAAAGGTACCCGAGAAGGTCAACGGTGTAATCTGGAGCTCCATGTTAAGAAGTTGTAGAGTTCATAGAAATGAAACAATCGGAAGGAAAATTGCTAAGTCGTTGGTGGATCTTGAAGCTGAAGATCCTGCCGCTCTTTTGCAGGCTTCAAACTTCTATTCTGATATTGGAGATTTTGAAACTTCAAAGCAACTTAGGGAAGTTGCATTGACAAAAAAAGTGATAAGAGAAATTGGTCACAGTTTAATAGAGGTGAAAGGTCATTGTTAACTGCTACAACTGAGCGTCAGTGATGCCTTGAGGTTTATTTCTTGGATCTTTGGCAGGTACGATCTTTACTTACTATGAAGCTGATTCCAAGCCATTTTATTGGCCTTATTCCTTGAGACGGGGTTTCCTGGTGTTGCTTGACACTGAGGAAAAGGTACGCGTGCTAGTATCTATTGATAGGATCAGTTTAGCAGATGAACATATTTTTCTCCTCGGTGGTGAGCATTATCAATAGCTTCGTGGTTGCACCTTAGAGGTTCGTGTCTGGGAGTGGTACATGTTATATCTTCTTCATTGTCTTCATGAACTGGTTAGTTATTATTTGATCTGGAAGATACTACAAAATGTAACTGTTTAGTTTATGATTTTTTTTAATCCAACGTATTCTTTTTTATTTCCATCACTGTAATTTGTAAGATGTGTAAATTTTAGCTCGATGGACAGAATTTGTGGCACCAGTTTATTCTCTCAGCTGGATTTGCAGGTCCCTCGGCTGTGACTTGATGTTTGGTTAATGGTGTTGCATTGAGGGGATGTGGCGTCATTGGTGGTTTTGGAAGCAAATGGTGAGCAGCATCATTGTGTCTTAAATAAAAAGAAAAGAGAGATAAATACATCCAACATTTTTGTCAGAATGTTTGATATCTTGCGCTCCCCCGTTTACTTTGCAGAGGACTATCTACAGCAGAAATATATTTTTCAGAATCATAAATTAGTTTAAAAAGAAGAAGAAGAAGAAGAAGAAGAGGATCGTAATATTGTAGAATTGGGCAGCAAATACAAGTGGTCTTGATTCGAGATATGGACCATGGATCAATCTCCAATCCAAAGCTAAAAGCATCATCTGGATCAGCCCACGGATGCAATTTGTCAATACTTGGCCTGAATTCCTGGGGTTTTCTCGAGTGTACAAGTCACAGCTGAGACAACAGCTGATGAAATTCACGTCTCTGGATCAACAAATGCATTTGTACAGCAAGATACGAACAGGTTCTTATCCTTCTTAAATTTCTGTAATAAAAAAATTAATGACCGTGACAGTATGCTTGGATGTGTGGCGTGGTGGAAAAGGGAAATAAAATGAAGCCGACTCTGCAACTAAAATGGAATTAAGTCACATGACATAGGAGTGCTAATAGAAATGGTTAACTAAAAAACTGCATGAACATAGAACTGTCTAATAGTTGTCTAAGAAGGCTAAGTGACTGACATGACTAGTTCATTAACCAAAACATTGGTCACATGTATATAACATAAGAATTTTGACAACATTTAGCCGTAGCTAATGGAATTGTAAATTCGAGGGACCAGCCAATAACAAAGCACAATCTAAGCACCCAAAGTTAAAATCGTTTGATTGAGAGGCAATTGAAATAAACAAGTGAATTAAAAAATATATTACCATCAAAACGTCTACGGACTGGGGTGGTGAGAAGAATTATATTGTGGCTTGAAGAGGGTCAGAGTCGTCCCTGTCAAACCCATTCTTTGAAATAGGCTTGAAGGCACATTGTAGACTACCTGAAGTGTCAAAATAGGCTTCACAATTTATCCTTGTGAACAATGATAAAGACTAGATGTGAGTTCCTTAGATTTATATTTGAACAACACCATCTCCATAAAACATGATTTTGAGGCTTACGGACAACGAATCCTCGCGAACGAAGAACAGGTGAAAAGTAGATTCCTAGACGAGTAAGGCTGAATTAGTTAGGGATTTAAAATAAACAAAATGCATGTTGAATTCAGTTGTACATATAATCATATAATTAATTAAAACGACACAAAGGACTGGATCTAAAATTAAAGTAGGCATTTAGGAAATTTGATTTATCTACGATGTTATTATGTACTATCTCTGTCTAATTGATCCCTGCATACATTTTTTTAGTATCAAGTAGTAGCTGTTGTGTCGGTTCTCTGACTTAGTTTAAACTGGCTGTAACTATCGTTTTGATTCATCTTGGACATTGAAATTATAGAAGAAATTGAACTTTTTACCCATTGATGTGACACTTCTCTATCACAATACTTATCGAAAGATTCTTTTAGCATCTCCAAATTTTCTTTGGTATATTTTCCTTCCATCAGAGTAGCTCTAAGTTTTCACGTGAGTTTTGTTCTGCCAGTGAACTGATACAAGCTTTCCATGATTTTGACAAACTGAAATGAATTTGGGAGATAGAGAGGCCCCTATGAAGTAGACTCCACAAATTTCTTCCCATTTAAGTCTCGTGAAACCTTCAGCTAAATTTTCTACCAAATTATTATGGTGGAGTGCAGTTTGTCCACTTATTGAATTTTTTAAGAGCAAATCCTACATTTATGGATGGATTACTAATTCATATGAGTTGAGTACTTTGTAGTCCAATAGCTTAGGTTAACTTTTAAATTGGCTTTTAAGCATTTGAAAAACCATTCCAAACAAGCTCGTAATTTAAAAAAGTCTCGAGATTGTGGGGACATTATTGGTGGAGGGATGGTCTGTGTGGAGAAATGTAGATGTTGAGGTGAGAAAGAAAGAACAAAAGAAAATGATGAAAAGATTGAATGTGACTATAGCTTATGCGTCATGTGGCTTGGCCTGCTGCAGTATTGCTCATTACAGAGATCACACCACAAATTTATTAATACACACTTCTGTCTCTCTTCCTAGCCCTCAGATCTTGTCCTTCACAACCAATCTTCTCTCTCTCTCTCTCTTTCTCTGTTGGAAGGGAACTCTCGTCCGTGAGTTTTTGCCAGCATGGCTTTTTGTATGTACACTGTTAATTTGAAGCTTAAAACTTTCACACATCTCATACACCAACCATGTGGGGGCAACCATTTTCCTCCTCAAATCTTTCAATTTTGAAAACTTTCTACCCATTGATCTTTTCTCTTTCTCCTAACTGTTCTGTGTCTTGTCCGCTTCCTTCCACAACTTTTTTAGTTAAGTGAATCATAACTTTCTTTTGTTTTCAAAGAAAAAGAATGCTTTTCCTTTCACTTTATTAAACCTTTCTCAAATTCCACACTATCCATCCAACAAAGATCATATGAAAATGAAACAATATTACTCGATAAAAGTCTCTAACTTTTCGTTTCTGAAAAATGGCAAAAAAAGCAAAGAAATTAAGTCCAAGAAGATTCAGGATCCATCCTCATTTATGTCATTAATTTACCAATATTCTTGTGCAGCATATGGTTATTAGGTATATGCTTGTTTAATCTTAGTTGTCAAGTCAAGTCAAGTCATTGGGATCAATAATATAATACAATCAAAGTAGCAATAAAAGAAAGATTTTATAGCTGATAGAATTCACATGCAGGACAAAAGCTTTGCCAAAATGTGAATCCACACTTGGCAGCCACAGAGAAGACGGATTAGGTGTTGGAGCTGCAGCAAAGTCTCAGCCACAACCGTAAAAACCTAAAAAGGTGCGAATTTTTCTATATCAGTTACACTGTTCTTCGTGATAGATATAGACAAAACTTTTGTATTTGATTTTGTCCTGACTTCAAATTCTAGAATGATCCGTGAACTCCCTTGTTCCCAATGGATCATTATTTTTCTCTCCCTTCAAACCCCACTTTAAAAAATAATCAAATTACCAAATAATACTATAAACTCATGAAATTCTGCCATTTTGGAGTGCGTAATTGTTTATAGGTAAAGTAGGTAGCTGGGACTGTTTGTATGCTATTTTTTATTGTTTCTAATTATTATTCTTTGTCGAAAGATGTCATTTGGCGAACCTAACCAAACACGTCACCAGACACCATGGTTTCTGGGTATAATGGGAAAATGAAATGGGTAGCACGACAGGTTGAAGAGTTTGGTGCCTCGCCTGGTGACCCAAACCACCATTCCCTTCATAATTAAAAAATTAAAAAATAAAGCGAAAGAAAACAATTGGAGTCGAAATTATTTAAAGGTGTGTCTATTAATTGAATGAGTTCACGGGGGAAGAACACTTGGTAGGCAAAGTTCACGCGCACAAAAAGACGGCTCAAATAATAATTTTTTTTCCTCCTCCTCGGTGCTTATACGATACAATGGTGGTCTTAGAACTCGATGAATCAACAGCTCATTACAATACTTATTACCTAATACTTAGAATTGTCTGCTCCAAAGGTTACTATAAGTTTACTGAGCATTAATATCATTTTTATGCCGTCATTGTGGTAGGTGAATCTCCGCATTGAACTTTGGTTGGATGGCAGAGGCAGAGCATTGGCATCGGTTATTAGTGCTGAGAATGTTGGATGTTCAGCCAATGAATATATGACTATGAAGAAAACGAAGCAAGTTTTGACATGTTCAGTTTTAAATTTAATTCACAATTTTTTGAAGTATCATGCTCCACTGAGGATTAAATAGGGAGGGAGATGAAGACTCTGTTCGTTTGGTGGGCAATTACGATGGAAAATGACAGGTGGAAGACGTTAAAACCTACCCTTGCCTTTCGGTCTAATCCTTTCTTCTGTGTAGAAGCGATAGGATAGGTATGTAGAAAAGGTGTGGTTTTGGTTTGATTGAAATTTGAAGGGGAAGGGGAAGGGGAAGGGGAAGGGGAAGGGGAAGGGGAGCCCTCAACAGCCACAGACATATTCTATATTCTCTTCTTTGGTAAACAAGGATTTGTATTTCTGTGTGTAATCTAATGCCATTTATACCGTTTTACCTTAAAAAAATAAATTAAAATCTTTTCACCACATTAAAAGGAAGGGAAGTTCAATATAAACATATTTCATATTTCAGCCGTAGATAATAGTTCAATCTTGGACACTAATTGAATAAAACCAAAAGATAAATGGTAATTTTCCTCTTTTTACGACAAAAAGACAGGATTATTTAAAGGAAAAGTGAAATCATTGATGTTGTGACAAAAATGGTTTCCCGATCATGATGTAACTAGTTGATTAAGAAATTTAGGAACAGTTCAACACGAGCATAACTCCTCGATATCCATTTTCTTGAACTCGAAAATCTTTAAACCTCCCTCAACTTGTAAATAGAAAAAGAAAAAGAAAAAACAAAAACATTACAAACGTGACGTCTGATGGGATTATTCGATAATGGGATCAAGTGTATGTATTGAACATACAACACAAGTAGTTTATTTTTCTTTTCCTATTTATTTAAAAAAGAGAAATATTATTGAGGGAAAACAATGGGCGCTTCTCCATTATTATTATTATTTGGATGGGGGAAGGGGAGGAAAACAAGTTTTGAAGGGTTGCTTTCTATCCCTCCTCGCTCCTTTATCATCAATATACGTTTTTAATATATTAAAAAAATTGAGTGATGAGAAGATAAAGGTTCCAAACAGAGCCAAAATGGTTGAAACCAAGAAGCAGTTTGGCGTGGGAACCGTAAGCTTACAGCTTTTGTTTGACTTCATTCTTTCTTCATCGTCTTCCTTTTTGGTGTAAATGTAATTGTAGAGATCCTTGGGGAATTGGAGTGCGTTGTGTAAGAGAGGGGAAATGAAATGAGAAGCAAAAGCAGGCAGACATAGAGGGTTTTGTACGCTTGTAGTTAATGGCAGGAAAAAGAAAAGGGAAAGAAGAAAAGAGAAGATTAGGCCCGTGAACGTTGCATGTGACCAAAAAGAGCTGCTGTTATATTCAGTGCTGGCCTGACCTCGATACTTGTAGACCCACTCACGTGTGTCTTTTTGGCCTCTCCATCCCACCAACTAAAATAATATTCACAACTTCGCTTCTTAACCATACAAATGATTGAACCCCGAAAACGTAGCTTCAAACTTGGAGGTAATTAAAAAGCTTGTGCGGTAAGAATGTGTAAGAAAATTTTTGGTGGTGCTGTAAGAAAAGGCAAGAGTTAGGTAAATTAGAATGAAAAAGGGATCCAAATAAGGTAAAGAAGAGGGAATGGAGTTGAGGGGGTGAGGGGAGCATATGGTAGATGAGTGAGTTAAAGATGAGTTTTAAAGAGGCAGCTGGATGAGTCACATGCAGTCACATATGAACATGTGGCCAAAACGCCACGTCCCTGTTTTTCAGCTTGGCAATTCCTACCGGAATTCACAAAAAAGAAAGCTTCCTAATTAATAAAGGATGAGAGCGCAGGAAAAACAGGGAGAGGGGGAATGAAAAAAATAAATGCCTGCCATTATCAAAATGGTATGTTGTCTAGCATTTGTCTGCACAGTCTCCTGAAGCTTTTACAGAGTCTCCACCTATTTAACCCCGCTTCACCTCCCACTTGCTTTGGCACTCTCAAGACCACTGACTCTCTCTCTCTCTCTCTCTGTTTCTCCTCTCATTCGCCACTGAAAATGATGAGTGGGATGAGTTCCAAAAGCTTAACACTTGTACTTTTTATTGCTTTTCTTGTTTGGTCTTCAAACTTTGAAGCTTGCATTGCAAGGAGAGGAAAACACTGGAGACAGAGCAGGGAGGCCTCTGCTTCTCTATCCAAGAAGAAAGGCAGTCATGGCGGTAGCAAGAGCCACCATTCCGGTGGTTCCCACTCCAAAGCCCCACCGCCACACAATGCCTCTCCTCCCTCTCCAATTCCTCCTAAGCCCAAAGAAGAGATCGTTCAAACTCCACCCAAGAAAGGCTACAATGGCGGCGATTCTGCCATATTCAACGTTCTAGATTTTGGTGCTAAAGGCAATGGAGAGACTGATGACACTAAGGTACGTTCAATTCTACACCATATTCAACCTTCTTTTTCCTCCTATACAAATACTTGGAGATTGACATCTAACAGAATTTAGGCACTGCATAAGGATAAAGTTCCATTAATAATAATAATATTATGAAGAAAATTTGTACAAATGTGAATCATCATTTGTGTTGAAATACCAGCTTAAATCACCCCCCCTTCTTAAATCATTGTTTGAAATACCAGCTTAAATCATTTGTGGGAAAAAGAGCAGCTATTATGGCCAAATAAGCTAAAGCCAAAAGAATTGCCAGAATAATAATTATAACATAAGGAAAATAAAAGGTAGCTGACACGCAGCTTAATGTAACCCGGCCTTCAGGACCAGCTCCCAGGGCAGGCGGGACCCACAGCTAATGATAGAAAATAACTTAGTTATGACAGTTTTCTTATTAAAACAAAAATTAAGATTTTTTTTTTTTTTTGCACGACCCGTTTCAGGCATTTGAAGACGCTTGGGCCGCCGCTTGTAAGGTGGAGGGATCGACGGTCATGGTTCCCGCAGAATATGTGTTCTTCGTAGGACCCATTTCCTTCTCTGGCCCATATTGCCAACCGGACATCGTATTTCAGGTAAGCTTTTCTTTTACGCTCTAAGAAAGTAGAAAGGGGAATTAACGGTTACCCCATTCAAGGGTAACCAGCCAAATGATTAGGAACAGTTGTCGGACCCTCTCCCCCTCCCCCAAATCATCACCTCAGTTATCATTTATCATTTTGATGCTATTATATTGGCTAATTAAACTTAATTTGTAGCTGGATGGAACAATTATCGCTCCCACTGATCGCCAAACTTGGGGGAAAGGGCTGTTACAATGGATCCAATTCACAAAGCTGGTAGGGATTACCATACGGGGAAGTGGCGTAATTGACGGAAGAGGGTCTGTCTGGTGGCAAGATTCCTCTTTTGATGAGCCTATAGATGACGAGATGAAACTCATTATCCCCATAAACAATACCAGAGCTGAAACAAAACCGACGCCGGTAATCAACACTATCTATCTTCTTCTATATTATGCTTTTGTAGTTGTAAAGAGAAAGGGAAATGATGGTGGTTCTCTCCTAAAATATGTGGCAGATAGGAAGCAATCTAGATGGGAAGATGCCAAGCATCAAGCCAACTGTAAGGCTCACTCACTTACAAACTTCTAAGACGATTTCATTATGGCCCCATCATCCTCATCCTGTATAATTATTTGATATGTTATGTTACACAGGCACTTAGGTTTTATGGAAGCTTCAATGCCACGGTCACGGGCATAACAATCCAAAACAGCCCCCAATGCCACCTCAAGTTTGACAACTGCGTGGGAGTCCTGGTGCATGATTTCAGCGTCTCATCTCCTGGAGACAGTCTTAATACTGATGGAATTCACTTGCAAAACTCCAAAGACGTTCTGATCCACAGCTCCAGTCTCTCTTGTGGTAATTACGTCATTTGTTATTCAATATTATCTCTTAAATGGCTAAGGGTGTGCATGTCTTGACTCTTGAGATAAGCTCAATACTCGACATTCAATCACCATAGCCACTTAAAAGGAGCATTTGATGGATAAAACACTAAATATTGACATAAAAATGTGATAGGGTCCTGAACACATGCAACCTTATCTTGTCAGGAGACTTGAGAGTCTTTCATTGCAGCAATTTGCAAGCATTCACAGTTCGACACGTCACAATAATCAATCTTTATCCTATATAATGTTGAGCTACCAATCATATGTTGTGTGTCCATAATGCTTATTTTGTTTGCATCGTTCAGTTTTTATTGTTTGTATAGGCACTTAAAATTGTTTCTATCCTTCCTCCTTATGTCTGCTTAGTCTAACACGGGTCCACTGATCTTGATATTGAATTATGATATCAGATAGATCCTAAAGTTAACCAACACCTTTCCCTTTCTCTCTTCCTTTTCCTTTTCCTTTTCCTTTTCCTTTTCTCTTTGATGGAATAATCCCCCTTCCAAGGTGTGACCCCAACCACACTACTCTGCCACTTTTGGCACCTACAAGTTATAAAAATTAAGACCTTTTGGGAATGATGATGCTGAAGTATAAGTGCAATACTTCGATCAATTTCGGCATGTTGATTCTAAACTTAACGGAAGAAACGAAAAAAGAAAACAACAAAAACAATGTAGATTATGAGCATGGAACATGAGAAAATCTTTGCTAAAAGTTTGATGTTGGACTAAACAGGTGACTGATGATATTTGGTCTGATCCTTTCAGGAGATGATTGTGTTTCCATTCAAACTGGATGCTCGAACGTATACATACACAATGTGAACTGCGGGCCAGGACATGGAATCAGCATCGGCAGTCTGGGAAAGGACCATACAAAAGCTTGTGTTTCAAACATAACAGTCCGAGATGTCACAATGCATAACACGATGAACGGTGTTAGAATCAAAACATGGCAGGTACTTGTTTTTACGAAGAAAAACATGTGTTTCATCTTGTGTGAGTATGGGCCCTTATCAGCATGTTATGAATTCAAAAGCAAGTTCTTAGTAGGTACTATAGTCAATCGCTGCTGTCCTCCTGATACTCATAGGCTGAAATTAAATACCTTCAAAAAGTTCACAATGAACGGCATTCTTTCATGGACAGTCACAAGGCCCTATGAGTCATCTACAATGTTAATTGCTAAGCATTGAATATCCATAAGTATTGATAGAATGCGAAATGATATGTTTACAGGGAGGATCCGGGTCTGTTCAGAACGTTCTCTTCTCAAACATTCAAATGTCCGAAGTTCAATTACCAATTGTGATCGACCAGTTTTACTGCGACAAAGCCAAATGTACGAATCAGACTTCAGCGGTGGCTCTGTCAGGAATCAATTACGAGAAAATCAGAGGGACTTACACAGTGAAGCCTGTACACTTCGCCTGTAGCGACAACCTGCCATGCACGGATGTAACGCTGACGACTATAGAGCTGAAGCCACTGCAAGAGCGTTATCACTTATACGATCCTTTCTGCTGGCAAACTTTTGGAGAACTGAGAACCCCCACTTCACCTCCAATTGGGTGCTTACAGATCGGGAAGCCATCTAGCAACAGAGTTCAATATGAAGAAAATGATTCCTGCTAAGCTTAGAGTATAATAGTAGATGATTTCTGAGTGGTCGGCATTTGTGACCCCTTTTTTTTTTATACTTTTAGATGGCTAGATTAAAGCATATATTCTGGGAAGATCTATCAGTTCATACCAATCTTTCCTTATAGGGTTAAATATATGTGAATCATATAGTATATAGGACTCGATGTTTAGCTCGAACTTTATAGTTGGTAACTAAAGAGCATATTGTTTGATGATGCACATTTTCATTGCTTGGTGTCGGTACTTCTCTAATTCTGCTCTTCTCCATTAAAACTTTTTTTTAATATCTTTTAAATTATAAATGTAATAATGAGGGTATTTTTAAAATAAAATATTAACCCTTTTCCCTTCATTTCATTTGTACTAAAAATATTATTTAAAATAAATACATTTAAACCGTGGAAAATATATATAAGAATGGTAAAAGTATTAGGTTATAGATTCAAACATTGTAGGAGAGAGAACAAAATGGAAGAGAGAAATGATATATAAATATAGATAAATGTTGTCCACATACTAATAATAAAAATTTAAAGCTTCAATTATAGAAAAAGAAGGGCATTAATATTAATAGGTAAAATAAGCATATAACTCTGCCAAAATGTCTTCAGGGTAATTTAACTATATTTTTATGGGGGCATTTTGACGAATCCAGTTTTTACGTTTTAAAAAATCCGTTTTTCTAAAACGGCATTGAGCCCCAATTGCCCTAAAACATCAAGAAACGGTGGTACAGAATCAGAGACATCATACGAGATGTGCCATATATTTGTTTCATTATTATCCCCTCCGCCAAAATCTAAATCTAAATCAAAATTAAAATTTAAGTTTATTTTTTCTTTTACGCAAACTTTGCTTTTATTTTTTATTTTTTCTTTTTTCTTTTTTCTTTTTTTCGCTAAGCTTTTATCCGTAAAGCTCATTCCCCATACGAAGTTAACTATGAGCAGCTTTATTTCCCAATCCATTTAGCGGAGATGACCGGAAACGAGTTCAGATTCTTCTTGTCCTGCGACATCAATCTCCCCGTCACCTTTCGGGTTGAAAGATTGGAGGGTAATTTGCCTCCCGCCAAATCCTCTGATCCAGGTTCCCTTCTAATTCTTTCAATTCATCTTGATCATGCGTAATTTTTCGTAGTTATTGCTCGAAAGCCCATCTGGATTTCCTCTGACTCCCGCCAACATAGTTCAATTATGACGAAGTAGGTGTGTTTTGGATCACCTATTTGGTCATTTGTAAGACTACCCGATGGTCAATTGAAGTCTTGGCTGCTGAATTGCAGCTTGTTAGTTAGATAAACATGGATTGATAGGACGATTGTTTTATGTACGTTGTACTGATGTTACTAATTTTTCTTATTTTCATGATATATTCCATCTACTTCTTCTTCAGAAACTGATTCTGCACCCGAGGAGAGAAGAGCAGAGCTATTTGTGGAGTGTGCTCTATACATTGACGGTGCCCCGTTTGGCCTCCCTACTAGAACAAGGTTTCATCCATTTAGCCACTATGTTTTTTTTTTTCGATCTCTTTCTCCATCACTATTATAAGTTCAGGATTCCTTGTATGGACACGCCTCGTATTCGTATTTCCCCTCCCTTCTCTTGAAGATGATTCTTGCCAGCTTGATTTTCTAACTTTCAAGGCCCCTGTGATTTTCCAACGTAATTATTTTCACATTTAAAGCACTAGAATGTCAATCAAGTTTGTTTTTCAAATTTAGAATATCATTTTATATATCAGCACCTTTTATTTATTTATTATTGTTGTTTTACTTTTCGTTTCTGATTGAAAGTGATGATAACTCTTTACCTGACTTTTATTGCATTGTGCTAGATTGGAATCAGCAGGACCTTCATATTGCTGGAGTGAACTTATCACATTGAGTACCAAATATCGAGACTTAACTGCTCACTCGCAACTAGCTTTGACGGTTTGCCAGATTTTTATGATACTATTTTTGTTTCATTTCCCCCATTTAGACAATTAGTATCTAAAGTTCATAACTGTTTGTATTGAACTTTTTTTCTATCGTAACCATTTGAGCCTTTAGAATTTGAGAGTTGTAACCAATTGTACGAGTCCTTTCCTTTGTTTATACTCATTTTAGACTTTACGGTATAATTTGTAGCTTTTCCACCTAAGTAAATCAATACTCTTTTCCACCTGACCAAATAAATATTCATCGTCTTCGCCTATGACATTGCTAATGGTTGATCTGCTACTGCCTCTCTTGGTTTTTTTAACTTACTTTGACACTACTTTTTTATCTAGATTACGATTTTTGTTGTACTCAATGTCTTTGAAACAATAATATTATTGTAAATATTTTACATTTTGTTTAAGTTGTCTTAGTTTCTCTTGCATTTTTAGGTTTGGGATGTATCACGTGGGAAAGAAGAGGAATTGATTGGGGGAGCCACAATCCTTCTTTTTAATAGGAAGAAACAACTGAAAACAGGCAAGCAGAAGCTTCGGCTTTGGCTAGGAAAAGAAGCAGATGGATCATTCCCAACAACAACTCCTGGAAAGGTTTGAGACTACTATGTACTGCAAGAACATCAATTTTCAACTTTCAATACTTCAACGGCTCTTCAATTGATCACTTTATTCAACTACAAGCTGTCTTTGTACAGGTCCCTAGACATGAGCGTGGAGAGTTGGAACGTCTGGAAAAGCTAGTGAACAAGTATGAAAGGGGACAAATTCTTCATGTCGATTGGCTAGACCGCATTACATTTAAAGCCATGGAGCAAATTAGGGAGCGAGAAAGCTCTAAAAATGGGAATTCTAAATTGTATTTGATTGTTGATTTCTCTGGATTTGAACATCGAGTGGTGTTTCAGGTACTGTAGATCTAAATTTATATTTGTTTTGTTATATTATATTATTGTTATCAATTTTTTTGTGGCCCATTCGCATGATTAAGTATTTGATATTGAATGATCATAGAGGACTGATGATCTCATCTTACTGTCTTATTTGCTATACAGTGGTTTATCTTATGTTGGATGTTGCCGTTTAACTTCTTGAAAGTAAAAACCATGATGTCTTGCTTTTCTCTTTCCCAAAATAATAATAATAGTAGTAGTAGTAGTTTGTTCACACATTCTTATCTGATAGTACTGATGATTTCTACTGCTCTGCCGCATTGTTGCGTGATTTCAAAGGTCATGAATGTTATTGTACCAGGATCTACGAATAGATTTCAACTGTTTCTAGGATAAGAGAACCCCCCCCCCNCCCAATTCACTGTATGCTGATCCTTGTTGGCTTTATGATATGAAGGAATCTGGTGCAAATTTCCTATTACCCTCTCCAATAGCCTCAACAAATGAAATCGTAAATGTGTGGGACCCTGAAATGGGGAAGATTAATCCCTCTGAGCACAAGCAGCTGAAGCTGGCTAGGAGCTTAACTCGTGGTATCATTGATAGGGATCTAAAACCGAGCTCCAACGAGAGAAAGTAAGCAGTCAATTAAGATACCAGTTAACCACTCAATTTTATTGTGGTTGAACTGCCTTTTAAATTTGAGGTTTACTAAATGACATCTAATTTGATCTACTATGAGAGAGAGATTAAGCAGTAAAAAAAAATTCTTTTAGTTTGTTTTCACTGATGGCATATCTTTCAGAAAAATAGAAGTTTTTTTCCTTCCAAAGTTACAGATTGTGTAGTGATTTCGAATGCCCAACAACTTTAATCTTTACCTTTCATTAGAAAAATTGTTCTCGAGTAATTCTTGAAAATAAAAGCACAAAGCTAATCTTCTAGAATTGCTTCCAAATAGCCTTTAGATCATGTTTTCATTTGTTATATTCTAGGTGGAGACTTTTCACTTGAATTGTTTACTTCATTCGTTTTGAGAATGTCTTATTCAGATAACATTATCCTATTATTTGTATTTCTAATTTAGAATAGGAAATGGATGGTCGTGCTTTTAAGGTATGTAGGAGATAAAAGGAGTTCCGGGCACCTTCATGCTGTGCCTTTAGCTATTCAGATTTTAAAGATTCCACTACTCTTGATAACTAACACAGCAGGCCCACCTGAAGTTCGGGTTCTTTCGTACAGACTTTTTGGGCAAATCTTTTCATGGGGGACTGTCCTTCTCGCTGTTCTTTTTCTTCCCTTTTCAGAACAGTATGTGTGTTTCACTGGAAATTATGTTTGTCTAAGAAGAAAGGAAGTATAAAGAAAATGCAGGCCACACACATACAAAAGAAAAAACAGCTCGAAACAGTTGATTGATATGATTCCCAAGACAAAGGAGGAATTATTCTCATACGACATAAATTGGGCANAGTAGTAGATTGACGAAGGAAACATCAAAAGAAATCACACTCCTACCCTCCTCCTGAGTTCCTTTCTCATTCTCAAAATACTTAAGGTTGCTTTCGAAGCAAATGTACCATAAAATATCAAGAAACCTGCCTCAGAACTCTCCAATATCTTGAAACGGAGGATATAGAAGGTCCTCCAGAACAAAATGAATGAATCCAACGACACACCATATAATTGGGACAGCCTGGACCAAACCTTCACAAAGAATGGACAAAGTCAAAGGATATGATTAAAATCCTTCAAGCCATTACTACCCATGACATGTCAATGAAGGAAAAAGGCAAAAAGGAAGTCCTGTAGAGGATATCCATGATTTTAATCCTCCATTGAGCAACAAAGAAGCTAAGTAATGAGCTGTATTTCATAGTTTCGCCTTCTAGAGATCTGCAAAGGAGGGAGCTGAGTGTCTGAGAAGGAGCTATATGATAAGACTTCAGACTCAGATGATCCCTACCTCCTGGAACAGGAAGAGCCAGAAATCCTCTATTGAGGACAAAATAGGACTCAACAATTTTTTTTTTTTCCAAATAAGGATCTGATAAACTGGAAAGAAGAGTAACTCCTGAATAGTGCTCAAAGCAAGAGGACATATTAACAAGTTATCCTGTCTTCAGAATCGTAGTTAAAAACTCACTGTGAATTAAAGAATCTGAACCAAAAGTGCAAAAAACCATAGAATAGGGACAATGGAAAAACCAATGCTTGATCCTCATTGGCTAACATAATAAACAAACAGTAGGTTGCAAATGGTCTTGATATCTTCTGTCTAACTGAACCAGTTTTCTCTTCTTCTAGATATTAGCATTAGTTGAACCTTTATCTGAATATGACTCTGGCCTGTTTTGTGCACTTATGTTCTGTTTTATCCTGATTGGAGATGAATTCTCCCGAGGCCCTGTAGTTGAACCAGGAATGTATGTAGTTCTGTTTATAGCAAGATAGAAACTTTTCATTAATTAATTCAAAGAACCAAAAATACTCAAGGATATGAACTCTTGAAAGAGTGTAAAGGAAAAAGAGAAAAGGGAGAAAAAAAATGAACAAAACACGCTGAACCAGAAAAGAACGATCAGGAAGAATGAATAAAAGCATCCCAATTTGTGAAAATAATACTTGAAGAATGATGATCAAATAAGCTACAAAGTGAGCATTATTGAGAAGTACAATTAGTGATTTGCACATGGTATAGAATTATTGTATTCTATATTTTTCTCATTGAATAATGGTATAATTTTTTCTGTTCTCAGGCACAAATAAGTTCATGTTTGGTTCTTTGTATACATTTTAATTAGATACCTTTTGTTAGCTATATTGCGTTACCATGTCACTGCAATTTTAAAGTTGAAGGGAAGCGTTTCTGTCCACCTTTTTTTACCCCTAGGTGATATATAAAGCATGTTGATAAATCGATTACATATTTATTTACATTTTAGGTTACTATGTTACTGCAGTTTTTATCTTCAAACTATGTTGAATATGCTCTCTTCCTTTTGTTAGATCAATACAGAGGATACTAAAGTACCCACCTACAAGAAGTTTGAGTGGAGATGAAAGACAGCTCCTCTGGAAATTTCGTTTCTCGTTGATGTCGGAGAAGAGAGCTCTCACAAAGTTTCTTCGATGTGTTGAGTGGAGTGACATTCAGGTTAGATCTTTTTCAATCCTCCTCCCATCATCGTCATTACTCTTTGTTGTTGTATCATATATTTCTTACCTATGTATCCAAGCATGAAGTGAAATGGAATCATATATTTCTTACCTTTATTGTTGTTCATTTTCAAGAAAATGTAGAATTCTCTCAAGCTCGTATATCAACTTGACATTATGGAATCTTCTTTTTTATTTAACCCTTGCTTCAATAGGCTTTGGACGTGAAGTTTGAAAATTATGCATTTTCTTGTAATAAAAACATCTGATGGTCAGCCGGAGAAGAGGTTTATATAAGAGTAAATGACGTTGTTTTACCAAGTAGGATTGACCAAAACCTAATATCTATAATCTCAAGTTCCCAACCACCCCCCCCCCCCCCCCCNTTACATTTAATAAAAAGGATGTTTACCTGTAATTGCCTGATAGCGTTTGTCACTATATTTGTTCTTTACAATTATGTTTACCTTCACTCTTGTGGCAGTAATTACATTGCATCTCCGTGCATTAGCTCTCTTTCCCTGTTGAAATCTTCCTTCATATATGCACATTCATATTGGTAGAAAACATGATAAATTTTTTAAAATTTATATTTCTGTGAACATACTAAGTGCAGGAGGCAAAACAAGCATTACAATTGATGCATAAATGGGAAACAATCGATGTCTGTGATGCATTGGAGCTTCTCTCTCCTGTTTTTGAAAGTGAAGAGGTAGTTCCACTTATTTTTTTAAAAAAGTCAATATTTTCATTATTTACCCTTGTAATGATTGTCACTTTATTTCTCTTCCACATGCACGTCCATAGAGCTTTTAAGGCACAAAGTGCAAGCAATCGTGGGCTTAAGTGTTAAAGAAAAAATAATTCTTTGTCTTATTTTTATTTTTTTAAAATTGTATGAGGGACAAAGATTTCATTATAACCAAGGAAAGATGTAAGGATTTCAATTACAAGAAAAACAACAAAGAAATATATTGCAATATCAAAAGGGAAATGACCATATCAATAGCCTTTCGAAATAGAATAATCATCTCCCTCTAAGATCCCCAACTCCTCCTATTTATAGCCAATTCATCCTAATCCTAACTAATTACCTCTAAGCCTTTACTAATATCCTATGTATATTTCAAACGTATGCTCTTTTAGTACTGTCACAAAAGATTACAAAAGATAAAAAAATAAAATGGGAAATTTATAGATGAATATATAATACTTTGAAATAATAATATAATGAGCGTTTATTTTTCTAAAAAAGATTTTGTTCAAAGATATAGACCTTAATATAGTGTCTTTCTTATTTCTTTGGAAAATAAGAAAAATAAAAAAGCTTAAGATAAGAATTGACTGAGGCACGTGCCTTAACAAAAGCTTAAGAAAAGGCTGAGGCACGCGCCTTAATGAATGGATATGAACACAATGGCACATTCGAGGGAGGATCATTTGTGATACATAATTAAAGAGGTATTGTGAACTTTGCAAGTAATCAAATACTGGGTAAGATGGCATGCATTATCTCATTCCGTTAAGGAATTCTTCCAACTTTTTACTTACAAGTTCTTATGAAAGAAATAGAAATGAGTTCTTATGAAAGAAATAGAAATGCTGGAAGGTGTCTCGTATTTGTACTGAGCATCTTAGTATAATAATCAAAATGAATTGGATTTACATATAATTTCCATCTTCAGGTTCGTGCATATGCTGTCAGTGTTCTTGAAAGAGCAGATGACGAAGAGCTCCAGTGTTACTTGCTTCAACTGGTTCAAGCTCTTAGATTTGAGAGATCTGATAAATCTCGACTTTCTCATTTTCTTGTGCAGCGTGGTATGTGAATGCTTGTGTGCTTTCTAGTCTAAATATGTTTTTGTATTCCAGTGCCAATTTTATCTTTCACCATATCTTACCCAAGATTCCTTTGAATTTGACAGCACTACACAACATTGAGTTGGCTAGCTTTCTTCGCTGGTATGTTGCGGTTGAGCTTCATGATCCTGCATATGCCAAACGTTTCTACTGTACCTATGAGATCCTGGAAGAGAATATGATGAAGGTATTTTCTAGAAGCCTCAGAAGTACAATTATATATTTGGGATATGCAAAGATGCAAGTTAGACAATTATAAAGTGCGTTATAATGGTGGGAGTTTGATAAAATCATGCTTGGATTCGTATCCAACAAGCAACTTATTTTTCCATGGAGCTTACAGATGATAGAGAAATGGTTCCATGGAAGTGAATTAATTATGCATAATGTACTTAAATAATTAAATCTGCCTATTGCAGTTGACTGCTGGTGTCAATGGAGACCAAGATGGTTTTAAGCTATGGCATGGCTTGGTGCGTCAAACGGAACTGACAGCTCAGTTGTGTTCAATAATGAGGGACGTAAGAAATGTGCGTGGCAATACCCAAAAGAAGATCGAGAAGCTCCGGCAGCTGCTTTCTGGTCTTCTGAGCGAACTTACTTACTTTGAAGAGGTACACCTATAGATTGGATGCTGTCTACTGCAGATCTCAGAATCACGAGCAACCTACAGGGCCTTGTTTGTACCTTTTGATACAACAAAGTTTCATTCTTAGATAGTTTCATGTATTTATCAGGTTGCTATATAACTAACTTTGTCGGTATTTCTTATTGGTAGGCCATACCATCGCCATTGGCTCCAGGTGTGCTCATTGTTGGGATTGTGCCAGCAGAGTCATCAATATTTAAAAGTGCACTACATCCTTTGCGTCTTACTTTCCGAACAGAAAATGGTGAAAGTTGCAAAATCATCTTCAAGAAAGGAGATGATATTAGGCAAGACCAATTGGTAAATTTAAATTAGCTCCCCCCTCACCCTCCTGACTCTTGCAAACGTCACTATTGTCATTATGAGTTCTTGGTATCTATAGGTTGTTCAAATGGTTTGGCTCATGGATCGATTGCTTAAATTGGAAAATCTTGATCTTCACTTGACTCCCTATAAAGTTTTGGCGACTGGACAAGATGAAGGCATGTTGGAATTTATACCATCTCGATCTTTGGCACAGGTACTGGGCACATCTAATACAGTTCACTTCTATTTGCAGAATTTGAATATGAAATATTTAGTCTTTTAAAACCACGATAAGAAATTTAAAAATCATCTCAACCTTATTCTGAAATTTTTCTTAATATTGCGCAAGGTTTAATGCACGCAGCCACGAGGAATCAGGCATCTTTGAATATTACACAAAAAAAGAGAAAAAACTATCATTCTTTGACTTCAAGTTGCTTTCCCTAGTAATGCTTTTAGGTTAATATTATTATCCACTATAACAAAATTTAACATGCTTGCCGCTTGCATGATTTTTTAATTGGTCGATTAAGATATATTGTTCTTGTGTCTAGATCCTTTCAGAACATCGTAGCATCACAAGCTATCTGCAAAAGTTTCATCCTGATGAGCATGGGCCCTTCGGAATCACGGCTACCTGTCTTGAAACATTTATTAAAAGCTGTGCTGGATATTCTGTCATTACGTACATATTGGGCATTGGTGATAGGTGGTTATTCTTGAGCTTTGTAGCTTTATAGCCAACATCTAAGAGCTTAAAATCCTTGTCTTATTGAGTGTTCTCGTTAAGAAGGATAACTGAGAATTATGATTTTCTTGGTAAATTTCCAAATTGCTGAGGCTGTAGATGTTTCTTTATCTTTGAACTAAAGGGGATGGCAGTTATAAGGACGCCACCTCCACAATAAGCTAACGTAGAAATTCTCTCCTCTATAGCTTTTTTATGGACTTGTTCATCTGTTTTATTGTTGGTAATTTGATTCATTTTATGATACTGTTGCCAACTTTCCTCCTCTTCTTTCATGAATATATATAATTATTTCTGATTAGAACAACAATGTATCATGACTTTTACCTTTGATTTTATTGGATTGAAGCTCAAAATTATCCGGACTCCTATCACCAGGGTTGCATTCTGATAGCACTGATCTTCTTCTTCTGCAGACATCTGGACAATCTTCTCTTAAGGGATGATGGGCGTCTTTTTCATGTTGATTTTGGCTTTATCCTCGGCAAAGATCCCAAGCCATTTCCACCTCCCATGAAGCTGTGCAAGGAGATGGTTGAGGCTATGGGCGGGGCTGAAAGGTATAGAAGTGTGCAGTAATTAGTAAATATACGTAGATTGTCTTTTTCCCTGAATCTTTGGTCCATGCATGAGAAACTAATTGCTAACCATTTCTTCCTACTTCAGCCAATACTACACAAGGTTCAAGTCATATTGTTGCGAAGCGTACAATATCCTTCGAAAGTCGAGTAATCTTATCTTAAATTTATTTCACCTGATGGCGGGTTCCAATATTCCCGACATTGCTTCTGATCCTGAAAAGGGCATCCTTAAAGTGAGTTTCTTGTTCGGTTTGGTTGGACTCTTAAACTAAAGTATTCTGTTCTTGTTCTGATGGAGAAGTTGATGGTGTTACAGCTTCAGGAGAAATTTCGCCTGGATTTGGATGATGAAGCCTGTATACATTTCTTCCAAGATCTTATTAATGAGAGCGTTAGTGCGCTATTTCCTCAAATGGTAGAAACAATTCATCGCTGGGCGCAATACTGGCGATGAGCAGCCACCCACAGGACGTGCAGATTAGAGAGTAGATTGGTAGTTATCTATAGTTCAAAGTCTCCGCCAGCAATATTCATCCTCTTCTTCCCCCAATTGCAAAATAAAACTTCTTCAGTAGATAAGTGGCCGAGGTTCTTTGCTATGACACTGTAAAAATTCGAACTTATTCTATAGTTTAAGCAGTGTGTCAGACTTGGCATTTATTATTTCTATCGAATTTCATACATCACCCTTTTGGCTTACGTGCTACCGTATCTCCTTCATTTGCAAAATAATTTTGTGTGTACAACAGGTCATTCATTCCTCGACTAATTATAAAGGTGAGGTGTTTCCGCTGGTAGAGAAAGTCGAAGAAGAGTGAGATCTTGAAAGAGGGGAAATTTGGAAGTGAGCAGGAAGAGATATTACTCATAAATATTTTATGCCTAATAAGAACTATCACAACTAATGGTTTTAACACTTCATTCTAAATTTTTTGACATTCAATTTCAACATCATAAAAAAAAAAAAATATATGATAATTCTTTTGTCTCAATAAGATTTGAGTATTTAACATCTTAGTTTGGTTGTTCACATATACATTTAACTAATTAAAAATCAAATTAAGTTCATAGACAATTTTTAAAATTAAATTACAAACTTAACCATTGAATTTTTTAAAAAATAATATAATAATTATTAGTATTTTTATTTATTTTATCGTACCAAAGCTAAATGCTAATGAACACTACCACTGGCCACTTGGCGCCAATTAATTGGAGGGACAGCGGACTTGAGATGCAAATTCGATTTAGGGGTAGAATCGTATTTCCGCCCTACCTCGATCGCTTCTTTATTAGGCCATCCTAGCAATATTCTTCCCCCAGCGCCATATTACGCGTTGCTCTGAAGCTCGATTTTTCTTGCTCTCTCCATCCCTTTCAATACACCTCTGGCCTCTTTGTGTAGCTCTCGGAGGTAATTCCAATCTTCTGAATCTCGATCTGCTTTCGTTCTGTGAGTTATACTTCTTTGGAGAATATCGATGGATTCATTCCATTCCGTTCTTGTATTTCTCCCTCTCTCTCTCTCTTTGCTGTTGATTATATGTTGGAGTTAGGCCCTTCTTATGTGTCGCCAACGGTTTTTCTGATAATTAAATCGTTTATTTCAAGAATTTCAATGATTATTTACTTCTGTTGAAGGATTTCTGTTCGATTTCGAACTCTTTGACGTGCTTGACGGATCTATGGTTCCGATCTGTTCTGTTTGGGGCTTAATGTTTGTTTTCGTAGATCTTGGTAATGGAATGTTAGTTATTTAAAGGAACTGTGTGAGCCAACCGGTCTTTCAGATGATCACGATATCGATCTCGCTGTGTCGCATGCATTATATCATTCATTTGCTCACCTTCTTCTCCGTGCAGTTGAATGCACGGAGTAACTTCCCTGGATTTCTTGTGCTGGCGTTTTTTTACTGGAGATTTAACCTTTTCTTTTATGATTCAACAGTGTTCTAAATAATTTTAGCGATTATTCCGGTTCGTAATCATTGTCATTTCTCCTTGTGAGTATCATACTTTTGCTTCAAATATGCAGGAACTTCAACGTTACGAACAGATATGGGGCTGACTTTCGGAAAGCTCTTCAGTCGGCTGTTTGCTAAGAAGGAGATGAGAATTCTGATGGTTGGCCTTGATGCTGCTGGTAAGACGACCATTCTCTATAAACTCAAGCTTGGAGAGATCGTCACAACTATTCCTACCATCGGTAAGCTTTTTATCCCTCCCTTCCTTTCATTCTTTGTATGTAATTCTGTTTTTACGCTACTTAAAAGATTGTGTAATCATTTCGGAGGAGCTACTAGTCTTATAATTATTAGTATGCTTTCATTGATGTGATTGGATTCCCTGACATCAACATTTGACATTATAATTGATTTTTATCTTTATTGCAGGATTTAACGTGGAGACTGTGGAATATAAGAACATCAGCTTCACTGTTTGGGATGTCGGTGGTCAAGACAAAGTATGAATTTAGAAGTCTATTTTTCATCAGTTGTTAGCTGTGTACAAGCTTCTCAGTGCATTTTTCTCTCTATAATTCAATCGATTCATGAATGATTAAACGTACTAATAAATGACATTTGTCTTTCCGCAGATTCGTCCATTGTGGAGGCACTACTTCCAGAATACGCAAGGTCTTATATTTGTGGTGGACAGTAACGACAGAGACCGTGTTGTTGAGGCAAGGGATGAATTGCATAGAATGCTGAATGAGGTGTGCTGAATGTCTGCATCATTCATTAACTTTTATTGTTGGGATCTATAGATTTCATGTTATCCACACTGTCAATAGAGATATCGTATTTTGTGTTAAATATGACAATTTAAATTCTAGAGTTGCAGTTCTTAGCCAAAGATTGGAGGATGATCAATGGTAACTTGATTTTCTGTTTCGTACTATGCTCGGTATGCTTGCGTGTAGGAGTTGCATCAAATAATTAAACCACTCAAGAGGAGTCCTAATCGTGAAGTTTCTTAGTGGATAGATTTGATGATATTTTATTATGGCATGCCACATGTATGGAATTCGTTTCTTTCTGTCCAATGAAAACCAGACCAGAATGATTTATGAATCATTATAGGAGATTAATTGTGTTTATTTGTGCGTTGTATGTTTTTTTTTTTTTTTCCTCTTATATCCTTTGGGCAAAAATTATAATGTCTTGAGTTAATTTGGCATATATTTTCGTTTGTCAATATTTGTGCAGTCCAATGACACACACTCGTAGACGACATTGGTTTCAAACTACGACTAGTAGTTAACCAGGATTGAGCATGGCTTTGTTTCAAACCACTACCCCATTTCTACCCAGACAAATCATTCTTTAATTTCTCCCCTTTATTTATTTTACCCGCTTGCTCCTTGGTTTTTAGTGGTCAATTATTTTATTGGGTTAAGGACATGTATGTAAGATGGAATTGCGACTGAAGTTTTTTTGATCACTGACTTCAGGATGAGCTTCGAGATGCAGTATTACTTGTGTTTGCTAACAAACAAGATCTCCCCAATGCAATGAATGCCGCTGAGATTACTGATAAGCTTGGTCTTCACTCTCTTCGGCAGCGCCATTGGTAATTCTTGTGTTCTTCCATCCATTACCATTTTTGCTTCATACATCTGAAGTGTGATCAACGTCTTGTGGTGTTTATAGGTATATCCAGAGCACCTGTGCAACCTCCGGGGAAGGGCTCTATGAGGGTTTAGATTGGCTCTCAAACAACATTGCTAACAAGGTACGTGCCCTTTCCTTGTGTACCAGGCCTAAATTTATTATTAGTGGCTCGTCTGATTTATTATCTTTAATTTACCTTTATTCATTTTGGGTTTTATTATAAAAAAATGCCCACCTTTTTCCATTTTTAATATTGAACTTGATTTTTTGAAAAGCCTTTTCGTATACATATTCATATTTACGTAGACATTTAAACTCCAATATGAAAGCTAATTACCAACGTAAAAATGCCTTGATAATATTATGTTTAACACGATGTGTAACAAAAGTAAAATACTACCAAGAAGGGGGAAAAAGTGAGCTAGAAGTTTAGAGCCATTAAATCACCATAAATTGTAAACGTAGTGCCTTATTCAAATTTAATGTCCGTTATTGAAGGATCAATGGTGAATTGTGGAAAATTTTGTTAAGATGACAAAATTGAGAACTACAATAAAAAGATAAAGTTTTCTAACTAAAAAAAATTGAAAAAGCCAAGATTTGAGAGTTTTCTAAAATCCACGTAGAATTGAGATAAAATATATATATATATATATATATATATATATATACACACTATTAATAGAAGTAAGATTGAGTGTTCAAGGACTAGAATATATTATAAGTAGAACACTTTTTAAAGAGAATTTCTAAATATTTTTAGAATTAAGGTTAAATTACAAATTTAATTTTGAAACTTTCATGTTTGTGTTTAAATTTTGTGTTTGATAAGTTTTTGACATATTCAACATTTTTCAATATTAAATATTCAATGTTTTTGCTCATAGATTTATGATTTTTTTTTTAAAAAAAAATGTCTATATGACAAGCACAAAATTAAAAGCCAATCTTATTAGACCAAAAAATCTAAACGTTTAGGAACTCATGATATACTTTTTTAACCTTTAGGATCTTATTTGAACTTTTAAAGTTTGGGGTTAGAACTTTGAAGATCAGTTAAAGTAAAGAAAAATTATAGTCTAAGTAGGTTTGAAATTTCAAATATTTATTATAATTAATATAATTTTGAATTTACCAATATATCTAAATAATAACGAATGTTTAGACCAAAAAAAGTTAGGAACGAGTTTTCATTTCTAATTGAAGAAACATGGATAACATCGGCTAAAAGTTGAACATTCTTATAACTTTTATTTTACTGTTGTTTTTTATCTTGAAAAGAATATTTATAATCATATTCCCAGAATGATCTAAAATAATACTATTAATGACGCGTTATATAGAACACTAAAAATGGACTTTTGTTCAATGTGTGTGATGCAGGCATAAAGCTGTGAAAGAGTTGTCTTGTAGACTGGCAATCCTGGATGCAGGGGTGAATGTTATCTACTTTTTCTTGTTTTTTTGGGGAATAGTCTTCCATGCCTTTTCTTTGGGGATAATCTTCCGTGGTATCGGTCTATCATATTGTAATGGATATTTGTGTCTTCACCTAGCCTTTTGTGTGTTTAATGAGATTATGTTATTCAAACTAAACTCGTCATCTTCTAATGTGAAATTCTTCAAAATTATCAGTTTCACTTGGCAAAATTTATACTTACAAATCCATTGGATCAAAACCATCTTCATCACATTCATCGTCCACAAACTGTAGTTCGTGGCGACCTTCAAACAGAAGAGGGGCAACTTCTTTAGTTCCTTGTTGCCTTCGGTCATTCACCTCTATGGCTGAAATGATCTTTTTCTTTATATTTTCTCCAACAATTTCCCCTTCTGATTGATGAGGTTGCAAGCCAAGAATTGCAAGGCATTCTTCTTTGAAATCCATGTCACTGGAGTATAAAACTAGGCCAGCAATTGATTTGGCAAGATCAGGGGCAAACTTACTGATCTGAAAATGAAAAATGGAAGCAAGTTCAGGAAGCTGCTCTTGATTCCTACGAGAACATGCTAAGACCTGACCATAACCTAAAATTATGAGGAATCAAGCTCTACACGTGCAAAAGGATGCATATAGTATTGCGTGCATTTCGAAGATGATGCATATAGTATTGCGTGCATTTCGAAGATAATTCATCACGATAAAAAAATCATTTGCCAAACTTAAACGTGTAAGCAGAATTCTTGGCTAAACTACGTTAGTCCTCGTGAAGGGTTGAGATTTAAAAAAAAGTTGAAAATATTATGATCTTCCACAAAAAAGGGCTTCTACTTCAAAACTAAAAATGCACCTGTTTAATTATTAATTTAGTCTGTGCACATGAGACAGTGAAATAGAGATTTACCTTGAGGGTATCGGCACTGAGAAGAACTCCCGCATGTTTATTCTTGAAGTCGTCCAGTGCAAGTTTAACTGCTTTTCTTATGAGTTTTTTATCAAACCGTGTCTTCTGCAACAAAGGCATGGCCTCGAACACAAGCTAAGGCAGAAAACGAATTTTATATACCATACAAAATAACGATCAAAATTATCCTTCTTTATTAACATTCAAACATAAGATTTAATGAATATTATACCTTATCATAGCAGTGGACAACAATATGAATATGAAAAGATAGGGGCATGTGTTCCCACTTTAATAGTGCATGACTTCTTTGATCGATAGCACATTCCAAAGCCAATCCATAACGTTTCCAGTCAATGCCTGTTAATGCCTTCAGAAGTGCCTCGGAGATTGAACAAGGCGCAAAATCTTTAAAACAGAGAACCTATGTAATCATGAGCAATAATCAAAATTAAGCCAGAGTTGCATGGTACTTTCTGAAACGGAAAGAACGGGAAGGAAGGGAGGGTGATAGGTCAAACAACCTTCGTATCAGAGCATCCTGCTCCAAAGCAATTATTGGTCGGGTTTGATATTTCACTAGTCACAACCGCTGCCTCCACTACCAGTTTGGTAGTTTTATGCTTGTCTTCACAAACCATTCCACCCCCACTCCTCAGATTATCCCTAAAGTTTGAAATTTGAAAATAATAATAATAATATAATGCACATCGTAGGCGAATTTAACAGCTAAATTATTTAAACTATGAGTGCAGACTGGAACAAAGTTTCTTCATATCTCATCAGGAAATTATTTGTACTCTTTATAACCCACCTATAACCAGAGAAGTTCAGTCTAACAACGAGTTGGCGTAAATTAAAGTAACAAACTCACCTGTTAGGGAAACAAGAGTCACAGGCCAAACTGGATCCATGCCTTAATACATAACTCTCAAGGCCCAATTTCAAATGATCAAGAGTTGAAGCTGCAAAAGAGGAACTAGTGGAAATTTTTTCCAGGAAAACAGCATCATTACGTGACCCTGGGACATCCTGGCCGTCGGCCATAACTTCCATTGCAATATTCTTGTGAAATTGAAAAGCTAATGAGTTCCTTTAGTACTAAACCATCGCCATAGGAAACGTAGGTAATTTGGAAATATATATATTCATGTAGATTATGTGAATGGAGCAGCGAGTTCAACTTACTGGGACCTTTAGAACGAGAATCTGCAAAATAAAGGAGGATGAACTCAGGTAGGAAATGCGACTATAATTCAATAAAGAAAAACACCTTGAGAAATGTACACTGTAGAGTTTATTTGAAACACCAAAGGTGTTGATTTGAGATGATTTTAAATTCTGTTCAATATCACAACTATGAGAAATCATAAAACTTCAGAGTTCAAGGAACAAAATTTGAAGTTTACTACAATGACGGGAGACATAAAAAATGAATATTTTTATTTGCATGGGCTTCCAAAAGATCTACACTAACGACTAATTAGGTTCATCTCAAGCAAGTACATTACAAAACTGATCTTGCTACGGTCTCTTGAAATTCTATCCCTAAAATGAGAGTCGAGACTGCATTGCATGTTTTGAGATATTGCAGACTATCTTAAAACCCTCGTAAACTTCCATTATCAAATTTCAAAGAGCAAAGACCATCTTTTCAATTAAAACTTCATTTTCACCTTCATTTTCTATCTCATTGAACCCACCCTATTGTTTTTAATGCTTAAAAAAGTGTCAAATAAACAAACAGTTCATTGCCATTTTTTTGGTTTGACAGAAGGTGCATGATAGAGGGGTTAATAATTAACTGCTTACGAATGCCCTTACAATTCTCCTTAGAAACTATGGGTAGAGGCTGGCCTTTAAAGTTGTTTTGAGCAATAGTCACAGTTACAGTCCATGATAGGAGGAGTGCAAGAGCAGAAGTCTACAACTACCCCTGACTCCAAACTTGATATTTCATCTCAGGTCTGATTCATTTTGTTTTGTATGAGGCAATCTAGCTAATTGCCGCTTAACTAGGCAGTGCCCCACATGGAAGTATTGTACATATTGACTTATTCATTTTGTGAAAGCAGCAAGTAAAACCGTAGAATTTCAGCGAAGGTGGCAAAGAGGAGAAAACATATGAAAAATATTTAAGCAGTCAAATAGCTGGCATACTGCAAAGAAAAATAGTTAAGATACAATCAAATGTTATCCTAAGACAGAAATTAGTAAATAGATTCAGCCATAAAGAAGAAAGAGACCTTCTGAAAGAAGCAGTTGAACTCCTCCAGCAAAACATCAACACTTTCAGAAACAGACAAACACACTTCGGTTCCACTAGTTCACGTATTTTAAAAAATCCGATTACTGCCTATTCCAAATAAAAATAAAGAGAAGTGACCAAAAAGTTAAAATGGTTCCATGCCTGAATTTCACACCATGCTTAATGTTCGAAGGTAGCAGAATTGGCTTCCTGGTAGTGACATTCTCTTTCAGATTCAACTCATAACAACTTATCTCTTTATCACAAATATCTGCAATCTCTACAGGGCGTTAGTATATGCACAATAGGTACAAGATTTAAAAAACAGAGTACAACTTCATGAAGCAAAACTACGCAAAATAAATATAATATGCTAGAAAGGCTTGTAAATTGTCGATAAATCAGTTTTTTTCCATCAATTTAGAACATCATCTTCTTTCCTTAAGTATCCATTCACACTAAACTTATCTTACACCTATGCTGCTATGCACTTAGGAATTGATCTAGAAATTCAGCATACAGTAAAAATGTACAAAATGTGCTGATGAATGATTAGGAAGGGATCTCAGTTCTAGGACACAGCTAGTGACTCTTCCTTGGAGGTGTTGAAGCAGATGCTAAATTCATTCTTCCCCGAGCCATTAACTGAAACTAAAGTAATTTTGAGGAAATGGAACTTACTTGTAGTTCTCACATAAACAATTCCGTCTGCATAAAATAGCGGAGATGTATTAATCAACATAGCAAACCCTACGGCAGAGTATTTAAATAATTTTTCAACGTGAATATAGATACATATAACCGAGATAACTTCAACAAACAATTATAAATGTGATGAAGAATTGTTTTCTGAATGCAGCTTTTCGAGAGGACGATGGTTGGACTTGCTGTTTGTGGTAAGCCTCAGCTAAGCTTATTTGACTAAGGAGAAAATATAATCGCTGGTTAAACATGTATGCTCGTGTTGCCTTATAGGTAGGAAGGTAAGAAAAGTTGCACATACTCACGAAAACAATAAAGATGTCTACAGCTATACATGAGCTACTGCATTGAATGGCAGGATAAGAAAACAATAAAAAAGTAACACGAAGAATAATGAAATGATGTAGAGGTACTAATCAAAACATTTTACTAATCATCAAGTGCTGCCAGAGCGCTACAGGAGCAGAGTCAATTACTCACTCCATGTTTCGGCAAGGATACCTTCAACGGGGCACTTCAAATTCTGAAACTCCTCTATGCAGCTTCCAAGGCCGGTATCTGAAACTACATCGAAAAAAAAAATCTAGAAATAATGTTTTGAGAAATGAATATTACTCGGTGCGAATTTTTCTTCATAATTTTTCAAGCTTTGGTGCTTCCTTCAGAACCGAACGTAACTAACTGAGAACAGAGTCGTCAAAATGTGTTATAAACCAAAATTGAAAAGGACTTGATGAGATTTTTAATATTTCCAGAATCGACGGCGACAAAGAGCGTGGGAAATCACTTACTAGAAATACGAACTAGTGGAGGATCGGAAGCGGGAGAGCGTTGCAGAAGAACTGAGAGTCTGCAAAGTCGTTCGGAGCAGATGCATCTCCGTATTGCCGAAGAAATTAGCTGCACTAAGCAAGTTCAGGAAGAGTATTCTTCAAAATCTCTCGTGCTTTAAGTCTCACAAAACAAAAAACAAAAAATAAATATCGGTCTCAGTTCAACAAGATTGAACTTACTAGTAGGCAGAGGTCTTGAAGAGAAGCAAATTCCATGGTTGCAGCTTTGAGAGGATGCTAAAACCAACTCCCGCGCTCCCGTAAATAAAACATGCACCACGGCTTCCAATTCAAATCTTTGTTTTATATGATTCAAGTTGGGCCGGCCCACGAACAAAAATTTCCTAACGAGGGCCCAGTCCACTGAGAACGTTTTCGGTTCCGCACATATATTTTATTCTTCCATTTTTTAATTTTTAAAAATTATAGTGCAAAACATTATATTATATTTTAGTTTATGAAATATTATTTGATTTATTGATGTTTTGAAATTATATTATATGGTGAAAATTACTAATTATAAAAATTCTTTGAATTAATAGTTTTTTTTATTAAAAATATATAAAAATGGAAGAAGATTGTGTAAATTTTTTATGGTTAATCCACTATTTGATCCCTAAAAAAATAAATGAAGAATTTCAAGTAAACAAGGATTTGAAAATACCACATTACCTTTGAACTATATTTATTGTGATAACTATGAAGATAATTAAAAATGTTTGGAAACAATATTTTGTTTTAAAAAAACATAGTACTGTTTAATTTGACATAATTAGTTACGTACTTTTCTCGTAAAAAAAAGTTCCCATAATAAAAGAAAACAACTATATATTTTATATATTCTTCTAGCCAAAGTAAACAATTACATAACTAAGAAACATGTACTAAAAGGCCTCGAACCTGAGTCACAATCCACTGACTTCAAATAAATAATTTCATACTGAAGAGAGGCAAATGAAATGTTCTGAAGATGGCCCCTTGGAAAGAAATTAGATATCAATATTACCACATAGAGGATATACGGCTAACTTTCCTGCGAACCTAGTTATACAAACTCGAGGGTGAAAACCAGGAAGTATCTTGTATGAGTCTACTTTTCATGTGGGCATAAAGATTAAACATCTATGGAGTTTGTATCCATCATGTACGGCACAAACCAGTTCAAAATCACAGATAAGTTACAAAGGCTTTGCGCTCTTGACCGTGTATTACTTTTGATTCAGCGACCATATATCCCGTGACGCTTAAAAAACTCTCTGAATCCATAGGCACTGGGGTCATAGTTGAACTGGATAAAAGAAAATAAACAAATCAATGAAACAGAAACATAGGTCAGTGAAGGATCCCGTTTACTATTAGAAGCTTAGCTTGCGGAATTGAGAACTTCAATATTTTCCAGCAGAGAAAACTTCATTAGGCCTTATTTGGTTTAAAAGCCAGCCAATCATTTTAAAATACCATATGTTCAATGGTAAATAATGTTAATAAAATCAGGTGAAAAAACAGGACATCCAAATCAAATGTTAAGTTCGTTACATAAACTTCTTTTAGTGTTGCTGGGATGGGATGTAAGAAGGGGAGATGCTGTGGAAAATGGACAATGACCATACGTGAAAGCATCAGCAATGAGAAATGAATTGATAAATTGAGTATACTTAGGTTAACAGAGCATGAAAACTTACGGGTAGAACCTTCACCGAGTACTTCGTAATGTTAGGATCAGAAATCTTTCCCTGGCTAGATGCCTGCACAAAAAATATTGAATTCAAATCATTAATAAATGGACTGAGAATGAAAACGGTAAGGTATACACATTTTCTTTTAGCATATAGATAAGTACTATTTTACGGCAGTATTGATAGAGTTTGCCTAGCTTCCATTTAAGACCGTATCTCTCATCAGCTTGTTGTTTACAATACAATGTTTCTAAATGTAAAAACAACGTAAAATGGAACAAATCCATCTTCTAAATAAAAAAAAATAGTCAATATTTTCTTGAGCATTAAAGCAGCAATGTTCATTAATGGTTCCATTATCTGTTGGTTCGCTGTGCTTGCAAGAAATGAAATGCAAGCACAATAATGTTGGATTAAAGCCACTTGTTCTGGATACAAACATGTGAAGAAAGTTCTATAGAGACCACAGAGCTAGAAGCCACCATCGCAGCATAGCCCTTTCCCTTAAGCTGTTATCTTTTGTCAATACGAATTTACTTCTGTCTGTTTCATATTAAAAAAAATGCATTATCACATTTTATGGCCAACTAAAGTTCAAGATAAATTGTATACAGCATTGACAAAAGTAAGCACACATTATTCAAGAAAGAGCTTATTTTCCCATTAATCAAGAATTGGAAACAAAATCATATACGGTTACACTGGAAATCAAACTAAGACAAAACACAATCAGATGGGCAGTCCTACTTGTTGTGGGCTATGAAACATCTCGATAAATGGATATTCCTTTCTCTGCCGTGAAATGCAGAAACCAGGATACTTTGGGCACTCAACCTGAAGTTTAAACGTGAGATCGAAGTCACAAGAAAGTAAACACAAAAAATGCAGTGGCATATTATGATGTTGTCTATTGTTTCAAACTATTGACTAAATCCATGGATCACAGAGGCACAATGATAAAATGACCGTTACAATGAAATTAAGAAAACGGCTTAAGGAACATTTTCATAAAAAAAAAATGACAAGAAACATAAGAAAACGGCTTAAAGAAGATCAAGGAACTTATATGGATACCTTGTAATGAGAAATCATAAATTTGTGCATGGTGATTTCGATATGCACAATAAGATTAACATTAACAAGTCATTCTATATATTTTCGAATAACATTTAAAAAAAAAAAAAAAAAAAAAAAAAAAAAAAAAAAAAAAAANAAAGGCAGAAACATTTCAATACAGATGGGGCATCAATTAGAGGAAGCGGAGTTTGAGACGTACCCCCAGACATATAAGCATGCTCAAGAGACATGTAAGTCAATAAAAACAGAATGCAATGTTTTTTTATTACTATTTTAATCTCTGAAATAAAGTAAAATAAATAGGTGGCAAAAAAAAAAATGATGCAAAGGATGACAAATGTGATTAAATAATAAGAAAAATAAAAATAAATCAAACAAACCATTGTAAAAGTTCTATAACTCAGTTAGACTTCAGAAGAAATGAAGCTGTCAAAAGATAAGAAAAGAAAAACGTCAATAAATCATGGCACGTCGGGTACTCCTATCATAAGAAAATGACTTACACGCATAAATTTCACAGTCGGATAAAACTCAACCGCAGCTTCCTCCAATACTTTGTCAAGATGCTTTGTGTAATTACCTCTATAGAATTAAACATGAGCATTTAACCTAGAGAACAAAAGGAAGGTGCTAATACGAACAGTATTCATGTACCTGACTGTAAAAGCAACAACGACTGGATAACCTTCATGAAGGAGCTGGACAAACTCACGTTCAGATGTAAAATGTATGACCCTTGAAGGCCCAAGATCTTTTGGGAAACCAGTATAGTATCTATAACAAGTAGAGGGATGTGGAATAAGCAAAATTGTGAAGAAAAAAAAAACAGACTACAAAGAGTCGTATCTCACAAAAGTAGAATGCATTCTGGAAGAAAAGTTTATCCTAATCATGTACCTTTGACCATTATAATGCTAAATACAACTCAGAAAATCGGCTCTTGCCTAAAATGAACAAAAATGCTTATCTTCACGGAACATGGACATGGAACTCCAAATATCCTCATCCAACAACAGAAACTAATAGATGAAATGATCCAAGCTTAACATAAATAAATATAAGAGAGAGAGTAACTCATAGTTCAACTTCTCAAATATAATAAAGTGATTGTTAAGGGGAACCCAAAATAAATATAAGACTTTCCTGGATTAGAGGGTTCGGAAGGGGTGGAAACCCAAAATGTTAACAGTTCCATTTTAATCTAAGGAGAACTAAAAGGGCCCCTCTTTCCATTTTCCTCTGCCTAGATGGATATGAGGTTAGTTCACAACATCAGATGAGAGGTGGATTAGATGTTTGAAGGCAACTAGAAATTGTTCTTATGACAGTTGAGTTATTGATATTAGTAAATTTACCACAACCTATCCGCTTAAGCTTTTGGGTTTATTGGTGATTTAACATGATTTCAGAGCAAGAGGTCATGTATTCAAACCTTTGTAATCTTATTTTCACCCCAATTAATATCAATTTCCACTTGTTGAGTTTTTTACAATTTTTCGAGCTCACAAGCAAGGAAGGGAGAGTGTTGAAGTATTGATACAATTAAATTTAAGGTAAACTATCAGCTTGAGCAATCACAATGAGATGGATTGCCTGGGCGGAAAATGGCAGGTTAGTAACATGGTGCCGCCTCATAGAAAGCATAACAGCAAGATGATCAAGGAAGAGATCAACAGTGGAGTGAAAATAGATTATTTGAAGGGATTGATTGGATGCAGATGAAAATGGGGTCACATCCATTCTAGTAGGAAGTAAATTTCGCGTGTCATAATCATAGAAACAACTACTGCTAAAAGAGCAAAAATGAAGAGCTGCAAAGTCCACAGAGTGCTTATTCAATCATATTGCTGATATCAGGGGTCAGACTTCCCAATTCCTTGCCCCGAAAAAAGATAATAACAACAACATCACATACTTGCATGTCGCACGAAGGTGAATAAGCATTCTATCCAAAATTGTTGGGTCTCCCATCTGATCAAATCGTGCAAACAATCAACTTCTCAGTGTCCTACAAATATCAACATAAATGCATTTATCACTGGTGAAATCTCGCAGATCAAACCATTAGCAGAGTATGAAAAGTAGAGGAAAACAAACAAACTAAAGCACACATCCAAATTAAACTATAGAAGCCGACAAACCATAAAATTAAAAGGGGAAAAAAGGATAACTATCAACCTTCAATCACGGAATTACATAAGGACGTGCAGTGGGAAGGTTTGCTGGAACTATGGTTATGGCGAGTGGCCGTGAGACAATATTTCGAGGCGAGCTTCTGGATGGAGGATTTGGCGCGATAAGAAACCCACTTGTGACTCTGAGAGGCGAGAGAGGGACCGAGAGGAAAAAGAAGAGAAACGAGAGAGGACCGAGTGAAGTAGGGGTGTATATTTGTTCGGCTCGATTCGATTTTAGGTCCAACCGATCGGTTGGGTCTCATAACGGAAGAAATCGAACCGATTCAGACTAGTCGGCTTATCGGTTGTACATTTTTTGAAGTCCCCATTTCGTCAAAGATTAAGCTGAAATGGTTTGTGGATCGTATGTCGTCTAGTTTGTGGATCTTGAATCGTTATTTTCACCCAACCATTCTTTTCTTTTTTTCTTTTTTTTTTTAAACTAAAAAAACACTTACTATTTTAAGAAAAAATTAGAGAGAGATCCACTCTAAGCTTTTAAACTAAAGGAATAACATTTTATATGCCTATATTAAAATATAACATTTTTTTTCCACGCATATCCATTTTAAACATTTTTCTCATGCCATTATTTTAAATTTTAAATTTTTAACTTATTAGTTGAAAATAATGGTACTGTAAATGAGAAAATAAAATTGATATTTTTGAAGAGTTTATTAAATAAATAATGTTATCTTATGTGAGACATACTTCTCATATTATTATTTATTTTCATGTTATTATTTCAAACTCTCTCTTTTCTATTTTTTAATTAGTTATCTAAAATTTTTATTGGGTGGATAAGAAAATAATAAAGGAATAATAAAAATTTTCTTCATTCTAAAGGTCTTTTTTTTTTTTTTTTTTTTAATTTAATAAATGAATATATATTAATGGATTATGTGAAATTGATAAGGCTTACAAGTAGAAAGTAATGTCAACTAGATTTAATTAAAATAAATGGCATAAATTTGGATATGGTCAATGATATTTAAAGAAGAAATGAAGTATTAGAAAAGAAAGAAAAAAAAAAGCAATAGCATGTCCAAAGTCCTTAACATGCAAGTCATGAACAAAACAAAACCATCCACTTCCTTATGTCATCGGTGAGGATTGATTGCACCTAAACCATGGATATGAAATCCGATCTTTTGACTTTGACTTGCTGATCAGGAATGCATGCTTGTCAGCCAAATGAGGCTCCTTACCCGGTGACGAAATCCCTCCCCTTCTCGAAGTATACCGAGTCAATCAATTTAGAAGCTTGCATAAAAAATAATAATAAAAAGCTTGTGTGAGCTGTCCGGTTTCACGTGTGAACAAAAGAAGCACCCATACAATTTCTCAACCGCCGCCAAACAAGAAAAATGGAGAAAATGGAAAGCATTGCAATTTTCATAAAATTTCATCCAGTTTTTTTATTTAATCAAATTCAACATTGAACTTATATATTCATTAAGTTTACAAGGAAAATAATAATAAATAATAAAAGACTCTAAAAACCTCATTACTTTAATATATACATATATATATATAAAGCTTAGTAGAGCTGAAATTGACTATTAATATTTTCACCAAGAACTTATAAAAGGTCTGAAAGTAACCATTACAATTTATAATTTATAACTGGCAGTAAATATAAAATTTATTTGTTCTAAAAAAAGGTCAAAATGAACACAATTCACTCGCTTTTAGTAGTCTAGAAGTTGGTTGCTTCGGATTCCATGAATGAATCAAAGAAGAAAGCCAAAAGTAGTACTTCTCGCTCAAAAATTGGAAACTTCATAGTCGTCTCCACCAAGCAACTACCTTATTAAATAACCGAGCAAATTCTCACCCATCAGCACCCAAACCCACACCCCTCGCACACACGCGTTTATAGTTTCCGATCTCTTCCTCCCAACGCCATTTTCCATTTTTACCACTCTGGATACGAGGAGATGCACGCTGGTGAGCTATTATCCTTCTCTCCTTCTTCTTCTTCTTCTGCAACTACAACCTTAAATCAGGAAGATTCTGCCGCCACAAAGATGAACATGGGCGTCTCTGCTAATTCCAGCCAGGCGGAGCAGATGGAAAGGGACCTTGAATCCTTGGCTTTCGACGACAAATTACGGGTGGAGGATGGTGAAGAAGAAGAAGATGATGACGATGATGGAGACTTTTCGTTTGTGTGCGCCAATCCTGATGGTTCCTCCCCAATTACCGCCGACGATGCCTTCTATAACGGCCAGATCCGCCCCGTGTACCCACTGTTCAATCGAGACCTCCTCCTTGTGGACGAGAAGGATTCTGAATCGCTTCGCCCGCCCTTGAGGAAGGTGTTCATGGAAAAGCGCGATACTCTGGCTCCCAAATCGGAGTTGGAGTTGGAGTTGGAGGTGGAGGGCGTTGTTGAGGGCACCTACTGTGAGTGGTCTCCTTCGGCGGCAGGGCTCGGCGAGAAGAGCAACTCCACGGGCTTCTCCAAGCTCTGGAGATTCCGGGAATTTATGAAGATGCACCGAAGCAGCAGCGATGGCAAAGACGCATACGTTTTCTTGAGCAAACCCTCTAGTTCCAGTTCCCCCAAGTCCCCCGACAACAAGCCCCACAAGCTTCAACCTCAAACACCATCCTCTGCTTCCGCTCCAAAAGTCAACCGCCTCAAACCCCAGACAGCAGCCTCTGCCCACGAGACACACTACGTCAGAAGCAGAGCCCAGAACCAAGCCCACAAGCGCAAGTCCTATCTCCCCTACCGCCAAGATTTGGTTGGCTTCTTCACCACCGTCAATGGATTCAGTAAAAATGTTCATCCTTTTTAAATCAACATTCATTTTCCATGTAAATATTTCTACCCCAACCCATAATTTTGGCATTAGCAATACAATGCGATGCGAGAGAATTAATTCATCTTGAATTTTGTAACTACCAACTGTAACTTCAACACTTTCTTGTATATATCTATCAAACAAGTCTCCATAATCCCTAGGCCTTGGGTTCCAAAACACTGCTACAATTCTCAACATTTAATAATGCGAGCCATTGGAAGCTTAAATTCTCAATTCACTGTCATTCTAAACTTGGACATAAAAACAGAGTGCGATTCTTTCGTACTATGAACCGAACCCAAAACCGCTTTGGAGCATTGCATCATGAACGCAAGTCAATGATTTCAAATCTCAAGTTGGAATTTTGGTAGACATTAGAGCAGAGCTCGTAAATGGGGCTGCCATCTTCTGGATCTTTGTGAGGGTGAAAACCATCCTCTTGACACTCCCTCAGGATCTTCATCCCACCAGGATCACTCAGTCGAAATATTCCAAAGCTCCTAAAACACAACAAACAGCTTCCACCATATCAATTATAAGTTGAACACAGCAATTGAGTTTCACACCAATTGGCACTTTGGATGGCTACCTTGATGCATCTGTTGGAGCAACGACAATGGCGAAAGCCTCAGGCACCATTACCTGCTCAACCAAAAAAACAAAGGGATAAACTGTGGGATGCAAATGATTTCAAGTTTTACACGACTCAGATGAAAAGACAACCGTCAATTTCATGAGGAATCAATGACAATGGCAATCAAGGGCATTCACAATGATTTAATTCGAAGTTATTAGCTAACCAGCTACCTCGGTGGTTATAAAGAAGACATTACCTGATATGGATAGTGAGTGTGCAGATCTATTGAAGACATGAAACAACTCTGTGAAGGATGCGTCTGGAATTTATTTTTCAGAAGGGAAAAAGGGAAAGGCTTTAAAGGTTAGAAAATACATATGCTTATATTAATATTTTCAGGAGACAATTCAGGAATATTTACTAACAGTTGCTCAAAAGTCACAAGTGTGAACATCATAATACATATAGATATAGAAAGGAAAAGCAAGTAAGTAGTTTTCATCTTATTAATATCCACTCAATGAAAGCTTTCACCAAATCAATTGTCAAAAGATATTGGGACTTTTCTCTTGGTATTCTCACAAGCTTATAATTGGAAGCTAAAACATGAAGCTGAGATGTTATCATACTTGTCCAATAGGCACAAATATTTATGAGGGAAAAGTATAGGCATGTACAATTGGGCAGCATACATGAATCCATCCAACTGGACAAAGGGATCGTTCGCTATGAATTGCGTAGACTTCTTCCTCGTTTATAGCTTGGCACTGTCATTTGGTATGAAGACAGAAGCAAGTACGGCCTGTAAGAACATTAGAGGGCGGTTTTCAATATAAACCAAAGAATAAAGGTCAAGGGAGGCGATGATCTAACAGAATTGGAAGTCGATTCCTGTTTTGGTATGACAAGCGTAGTCACATAGAAGGTTTCTTTCTCCTGCTTTTAACAGAAAGGGGGAATATATATAAGTTCGTAAAACTTTATTTCAAACAAACATGTCCCACAATTAAAGCGTATAAAGCAAGGCAAGGAGCATATCAAAAGAAAAGGGAAGAAGGAAAATATACAAGGAATCGATTTCCCATGCCAGTGGTGTCATGACATTTTAAGTACAATTCTCCAGAATGTAATTTAGGAAATTCAGGGAAGGGGACGATAAGAACAAAGGTAATGCCACCAACACATCAAAACTAGCTTCGCATCGGAAACTCAAATTATTGAAATCTCATTTCCTTACGTGAAGTTGTTGTTAATAAATGTGACTATTAGCTTTTGGAACGACAGAGATATTATCGACACGAACCAACTTGAGCACAACTCAATTGGTTAAAAAAAACGTCCTCAAGAGGCTAGAGGTTCAAATCTCCTACTCCCACGTTCGTTACAACTCCAAAAAGTAACACAGCCATGAGTCAACATTTAGTAAAGTTATTTGAACCTCTGAATGACATGAGACAGCCAACTCAATAATTATATACACAGAACTGAAATGAGTTTTGAGGACAATATCAGATGGAAGATCAAAGGTCAATTTAAAATTATTCGAGTAATCTTTAGACATGCAAGAAGCCAAATACAATGACTCTATGGTAAGAATATATATGTACACACACACACACATTATAACTCCAGCTTCAATGGAAAGTGTAGGAAATCTTACTAAATGGGCTCCAAGAATCCCACAGGTCTCAAGATCTTTCTCCGTGTTACTCTTTGAAAGTGCGAGAAAATCATCCATTAGTCTTGTTGACTGAAAATGAAAAGATTGTAACGATCCTAAGACAGCATCTCGGGGATATCCGGTTTGAGTATAATAGCAAAACCACGAGCATTGGAATTGAGAAGAAAAAGGATATCGATGTCTAAGCCGTAAGGTAGCCAGAATACATGGTTGTAACAAGTGGTTATCATTATTATTATTATTATTATTATTATTATTATTCAACGATATGTGGGGTAGAGATAGATGGTTGGTTGGCTAACAAGAATACATGGGTGCAGTGCAACAAGAGGTTAATTTAGTTCTATACACAACAAGAAATTGTTGAAAAAAAGTGGGACTTTTTCCTTACTATATGTAAAGTTTTGAGAAGTCCAGATGCAGACGAGTCATTATTGGAGTTGAAGTCTCCACGCTCGTCATCCCCAGTAATTGGCGAAATTTGTACATCTTGAGGCAATTTTGCTGTACAGGAGATTGCCAGTGATGGGGAATTCTGAGTAACAGGATGCTGCCTGGTTAAACAGTGTCAATATTACATGCTAGATGGGAAAGAATACAGCAGCTTCTGTCCGAGAAGAGAATTGCCATTACCTTCGAGTTCTCGTTTCTTGCGAACCACTGTCCATGGCCTAGAGGAAATATGAACACGGACAAATGATACTAATTAAAGACGAAAATAATGAACCCAGCTTATAGTATTGAAACTTTTTATTCGCTAGTGGAAAAATGGAATCGTTCCTTCGATGACACGGCCCTGGAATCAAATAATTTAATCTGATTTGTTGAATAGCTATAGTCAGCAAGGAACCACGGACAAAGGGCATCTAAAAGAATTAAATTCCACAATAAAGGGAAAACATAATTGGAAGGAAACGCTTAGCTGAATTTATAACAGTTAAAAGAAACGAAGATCTGCGCGCAGGAGAGGGAGTAGAAAGGGGACGAACCTTGGAGTTGGCTGGATAATGATGCAGTGGAAAGCAAATGGGGAAGAAAGTAGGGAGCAATCTGTTCGGCGTGGGTTGGGATCAGCTCCATCCAGTTTTACCCAGAATCGTTTTTCAGGTTTTTGTTAAGGCCCAGGGGAACTCAACCTTCGGTGACCCCGAAGCCGGCAGCCCGGCCCAACAGATTCTCTTGGTTTTTCTTTAATATAATTTATTTGGATCCAACTTCTGCTTCATCTTCATCATAGAAGGAAAAGTATACTTTATTTTCAAATTAAAAAATAATGTACGCCAGATTCAAATACGCATGTTTCATCTCTATGCACCTTATCCTACCGAGGATAAATTAAATCTTTTATCTTTTACTAATTTTATGTTTTGTACCCCCCGAGTTACAAGGTTAAATTTCGAAGGGTAGACACGTGGTCGACCACGATTAAAGTCTTCTGACGATCAATCATCGACGGTTGTTACTTCATACCAACTTTATTTCTTTCCTCCAAGCCAGACTTTGACGGCTACGTTTCTGAAATCAGATCGGCTTCCTTTTTCTCCCTTCGTCTTTGCCTCTACCACCCGTAAAAGGTGATTTCTAAACCCTAAAATTTCAGTTCCAGTTATTCTTGTACCTCTCCTTCTTACATTTTATATTTCTCTTCGCGCTTCTGAACTTTTTTGGCATTCAGGTTGTGATTTTGTGGTTCTTGTTCGGTTTGCATGGTCTTTTTATGATTCCTATTTATGACATTCAAGTCTGAAATTTTATATATATAATGCGATGAGAAATACTTGCAGAACATTAAGTTTGCTGATTTATAACTAATTTACGTTTTTCATTGAGGTTTAAGCATGCTTCGAAACATTATTTGAGCACGCGCCATTTTGGGCCTCCTGTAATTTGATACACCTTCATTTGATTCACGAAATTTTTCGGGACACAAAAGTTATGAAAAACTGTGTATCCTTGGTTTTAATTATTAGCGTTTGAGTTTAAGCGATTAATAGCTTTTAAATGCTCAGAAGCGATTAATGGTGTTGTCATTGGAGTGCATCTTTACGGACGATTAGTTGGTGGGATGAAAATTTAGATGTTTGGAAGTGAACGGAGAAAATGAGATTGGCGGTAAATTAAGAACAAGAACAAACGACATGTTATTTGAGAAAGCTATGCACTAAATCTTTGGTTGGGTGTAAGAACAGTAATGCTCTGGTTAGAAAGATAAATGTTTCTCTAGTCACCTTGGTTCATTTTATTATAAACTGAAAGAACTTCTATATTATCTTTAATTTTTCAGATACAGAGGTAGAAGCTTGAATAATCAAGCAGCCATTAAAATCGTGTCAAAACTTGATGCCAATTGCCAACAACTTAACATTTTTTCTTTAACCACTGTAGGTTGACCTACTAGTCAAATGTAGGCTTAGAGGGAAAGTGTGCATAGCCACCTGCATAAGACTTACGGTCCTACAGTGTCTTTGAAAACCAAATGCAATAGAGTAAGACAATTGTCTCAAGATTAGTCGAAATGATCGGAGATCTTCAAAGATTTAAACTATTAATAAGAAAAATAATTTTCCACTTTGCTTTTCGATCTTATCGTGTTTCTTTGAAGGGATAATTTTAATTATTTCACCCATTTTTTGTCATGTATATTTAATCAATCCGAGGCTTTCATCTACCTTGTTGATATGCTAGCACTCTGGGCCTTTTTTTATTCACTACATTCTATTGTCTAACTGTTTTCTTATTGTTTATATATTGGTATGAATAGGCATTTGTATTCGCGGAAATGGCAGAATCAAAACCTGGACTAAGGAAACCAGTATTTACCAAGGTTGACCAACTTCGGCCGGGCACTAGTGGCCATACTCTTATAGTCAAGGTTGTGAATGCTAAGATGGTATTGCAGAAGGGTCGTCCTGATGGTCCTCAAGCCCGTCAGATGCGAATTGCTGAATGCTTGGTGGGTGATGAGACTGGAATGATCATTTTTACTGCCAGAAATGATCAAGGTAAATTTCAACGATATGTGAGCATGCATCATTTGTGTACTTGTATCTTGTATGAAGCATGCCAACTTTCTTATTTGTGCTTTCATTCTGTACATATTACTAAACATTGGACGTTAATTGGTTCTTGATATCCACATGCAACAGAAAAGATGCAGGTAAGAGTTTTCATAACAGATTTATATGGGTGTCTCACTCGTCCACAATGTATTTACACATTTCAATGTGAAAGGTATAGGTTGTTTTGATATATCAACTTCCTATTATTAAAGATTTCATAAATGTTTGTGGCTTTATGTTGTCTTAAAATTAACGAGGAACCTTTTTCACATACAAGGAACTAGATTTTTACTAAATGCCGGTACATACAGAGGTTGAAATAAAACAGCAATTGAAATAAATCATCCACACAAAATTGCCTTTTAAATAACTATAACTTCATACTTTTTCGGTTATATATATGGTGTAATGTCTAATAGTTGGATAATCACTTCAATAGCTCAATTGCATGTCGGATGTTGGATTAATGTAAAGTCCATACATTTGTAAGGATAAGCTCTTTGCCGAATCTTTAGAATAATAGATTTCGAAGGAACCTTCTGTTTTTTTTTTTTTTTTTTTTTTTTTTTTTTTTTNTTCTTTTTAATGATCTTATGAGGGAAATTAGTGCTATAAGGTCCACAAATGTTTGTTAATGGTGTTCCTTCCACAGCTTCTTTCATCTCTTGATTGCATTTGCACATTTTTTATATTTTGATCTGATTATGCATGCCAGTGAGTGGTCACCGTCCACAGTACTGTATGTTAATTGTATTTTTTAATCACATATGGATGCTTTAGTGATCAAATGGATCGTAGGCTATTTTATTGTATGGGGGAGTAAGAAAATGAGCTGCTGTATTTGTTGTTTTTTTCACTCCTGAAAAAGAAAAGATAGAAGTGGTGAATCGTTGAATGGAAAACTGGTTAATAACACCATAACTTTGTAGTTCTATTGTTGCAAAGAAAACTATTCCTCCTCCTGCATTGGCAGATGAAAGAGGTGGACAAGAATGCTATTTTATGCAAGGTAGGTTCATGGTTTGACAGAGGGGAACAGGTGGTGTAGGAATGGGATAGTTTTATGTTGTAGATGAAATTTTTCTTCGGTCAAACTCTTGTTGTTAAAATATATGCCTGTGATTTGACTCAGCTTATCTTTGTGTAGCTTACCTTTGTTCATGAGATTAGTAAATAACGTCATCTAGGATTCCCTTTAAGCAGTCGGGACAATTTTGTAAGTTATGTACCTTGTGATTTTAATTCCAACTGACCCCTATCGTGTTTAGTTAGCCAATCCTTAGAGAAGATTTTATATTAATATTGAATCTGCCCTCGTAGCCACAGTTCTATTTGCTTATTTGAATGAGTATTTCTTTTGGCGGACATATTTAAATGGCATTAAAGTTTCCGTAGCTCATTTACTCGCATGTTGTTGCTTTCTTCCGTGTAGTGGACTTGATGAAAGAAGGTGCTACTATTACCCTGCGCAATGCTAAGATTGACATGTTTAAAGGATCAATGAGACTTGCCGTGGACAGGTGGGGCCGAGTTGAAGTTACTGAGCCTGCTGCGTTTACTGTTAAGGAAGATAACAATCTTTCACTCATTGAATATGAACTCGTGAATGTTGTGGAAGAGTGAATTTTGTGATCATGTTCATTTTCCTGCTGCAACATGACCATAAAATAAAAAAATCAAGCTACAAACTCACGAGTTTCCGTTGGGGTGTCGAAAATGCTCGCACAAGTTCATTATTAGGGAATAGAATTATGGAAGCCAGTACGAAAGTTGATTTCCATCCCTGCAGCCAATTGGTGGAACCGTTGGGATCTACAAACAGGTGGGTGATGGCTCAGTTGATGGAAGAAGGCTTGGCTGGCTTTTCTATTTTTCGTTTGTCTAGTATTTTATTGCTTATGAAAACACTTTATGATATCGCGAACTATCATCAGATGACAAGACTAGCACCTTGTTCCGTTAAAGCTTATGTTTTTGAAAATTCAAGGTCGATGCCAACTTGACTGCCTCCGTTAAAGCTTATGATTGATTACTCCCAAAGAGTGAGGATTTCATGACCATTAGTTTAGGAAATAATGAACAATGGTTGTGGATCATAGTCTAATCGAGAAACTCGTAGATTTGTTGGGGAGTTTATCCAGGAATTTCCAAGTAAAATTCACAGGAGAAACAGTGAGGGGAAAATGGAGATCATATGAAGTATTTATGTAAATGCATTACGTCTCTTTGACGTCATGCACAATCATCATTTGAAACAATGTTTATTTGGAGGCCTAATATCTTATGTCACTACTCGCATATCTTTGTATCTTATTTGAAATAGCTCTGTTCTCCAACATGATACCGCATTCAAATGATTGGATGGCCAAAGGCTTCAACTAGAAGAAGTGCTTTATTACTTTATCTTTTGGTTATGATCGCATTTCTACCGGGAACCAGGGCACTCATAGTCTCGTCTTCATCTGTTTGGTCAAACCAAATGGTTTTAAATTCTATTAATAGTGTCTGTGGTGGTCTTAATTAGGAGTCCGGAGCGTTCACTTGCAACCCCGTTTCTGGCTTATTCTGGGCCCCCATCCACGAATCTCACGGTTGTAGTGGTCAACCGAATTACATATATACCAACCTTCATCCATTCAAAATGAAAGCAGAGGCCGTGCGTCCCATGATGAAGTTGCCTCTTTCCCATCCACTTTTGGGTGCTCTTCCCTTTTTGCTATTGGTTGCATGATTAGTGCCAACACTATTGTGTTCTCCAACCATAACAATATCATGACATTAGTGGAGTTTTTACTTCATAGTTCATTGAAATTTTCAGGTTAATGTGGATTGAATCTACATGCCAATTCGAGATATTTTTACGGTTCTTCTCTTTTGGTCTAGTTAATGAAGCAAAATTACCAATCACATTTAAATTTTCGAAAGGCGTTAATACTTCAGTGAAAGCTACATCCAATACTAAATGAAAACAAAAGACTCAAGTAAGTGCTCTTTTTTTATTTTGTGGCAACAAAGGTAAAGCTATTCCAGCAATCATATGGTGGACATGCTTCTGAATGCATGAAACTTGATTTGAAAGCATCCGGCGGGTTCTACTCGCAAAAAAAAAAAAAAAAAAAAAAAAAAAAAAAAAAAAAAAAAANCACTACCTTACCCAGTTGTCTGCTTTATTACTTCATTTGTGTTGAACACCAGGTTCTTTTAGTCCAATATGATCATTCTACCAGTTAACAACATGATAAACACAAAGTAATCCCGAATCCTTTTGTTTGTCATAACTCACACTTGGCAAAGGCAAAAAGTCCTTTATTTTTATTATCAGTATCAAAACATGGGCTATTATATTAGTCTGTGGAGTTTGGTAGAACATTGTTATCAGCGGGGCGAACCAACTTTATAATAATTGCACTTCTTTTGATCCATTGAAAAAGCAAATGCAAAAATGGGCAGGATCCAAAGACGGAAACTTTATGATCATTAAACCCAATTATAGTTCTTCTTTTTAAATTGAAAAATAAAGGATTTGGTTTAAACAATGAGAGAAGCTCACTAAGTAAGACTGGGGAAAGAAATTTTGAAAGAATATAATAATAATGATGCCAGCAGAGGCGTTGTTATTGTAGAGTTGTAGTTGGTGGAATGTGCAAAAACAGGATCCTTTGCATTTACTTTGGGTTGAAGTTAATTAGTTTAGGATCCAAAATGGGAGCGCATGTGAGATCACATGCATTATATTATTAGGCCAATTCAGATAATTACTTAAGGAGACATTCGTTTTCTTTTTCTTAATCGGATTCTAGCATCACAAAATGTGTACAGTTTTTAGAAAAAGGGGGAATCAAATCAAATTAATCAGGATGGTTCCTTCCCCAGGAAAGGGAAGCGTTCAAAGGCGTTCTAAGAAATTAATTGAGCCAACTTGTGGTTCAACATGAAGTGGGTCACCAACCAAAACACTGCATCCATCATTTCATGTTTATGGCAATACCATTTAATGAACACTTAGTATTTATGGAGCACCCATGTGGCTGAAGGACAGTGGCAGGTAACCGCATTGCCACTGAAACAAGTCAAACACCCACCATCTTTCCCACTTCCCTTTTATTTATTTTTGATTTCTCTGATAAGCCTTCTGATTTACCTAACATTTAAGAAACAGAAGAGGAGTAATAGGAATAGGCGTAGGCGCAGGGTTAAGTCTCCCAAACATCCCTTTAAAGTCAAGTGGTTGGGTTGTCGTTTCGGAGGTGAAGTTTGGAGTTTGGATGAGAATGGAATGATCACTTAATGCGTTTTCTTTTAAAATCACCACATTTTTGTTGCATTTGCAATTGCATCATTTCAGACGCTAAACTTTTTCTTCCCATTAAACAACATCATACCAAGTAGAGTAACCAATTGAATGTGTTCATGTTTTTTTTTTTTTAAATTATTTACAGGTGATTGCCTTACTTATATGTCAATACCAAGGATCTCTTTTTTAGCTGAGGCGAAACAATTTTCTTTACACCCAACTATTACATTCTCACTCGAACAAATTGGTTGTATTCGATTTGGCCAATAAAATTGGATGAGTAATTTAGTTGTACACATTTGTTCATAATTATTTATATGCAAAACGTCTCTTTGAAAGATGTTTCAAAGCTGTGTTCAATTTATAAACTGCTATGCTAAATTTCTTTAATTTTTTGCATTTTTTTTATCCCATTCCTTACCTTGTTTTTGGCGTTAACTTAAAGAAGGAGGCTTACACCCAGAATTCATTCTAAATTAAATCCCAATTAAATATAGAAAATAAATTAATATTTGGTAATGGCAAAAATAGTACATGCATTGACAATGACTGACATGCGTTCTTCCATTATTATTATTATTTTCTTAAAACCAGTGGTTTAATATATTTATACATAATTAAAATGAAGGGAAAGGAGAAACGAAATTATGAGCATGGCACCCTCTGTACTTGTACCATGTAAACCAATGAAATTACGATTTTATATAAATAAGGATAATACATAATGAATGATACACACTTTTACAAAGTATTTATACAAATTTTGATCTGAAATTAAGATACTCCTTAATTTTTGGCGACAGAAAGGGGGAGAATGACGAAATTATCCAAAGAATAGCTTGGAATTTACGATGAGGGACTGTCACGAGCTTTGTCACTGTCGTGTCCAAGATAATGGAGAGAAATTTTTAATGATTCCAATAATGCATAGTTGGATTCTTGCATTTCTACTCATTTTTCCCCTAACGGAAAATAAATTAATATTAAAAAATTGAAAAGTTGGAGTAGTACCAATCAAAATAGGACACGTGTACTTTAGAAAACGCGGCTTCTGAAACTACCCCCGCCATTTCCCTATCTGTCCTCTACTATCGGCCTTTTTTTTCTTTTTTTCTTTTTTTTGTTCCAAGTGTGATGAATTTTGAGGGTAATCTATTGTGTGGCTGTCATGTGTCCTTATTTTTTTTTGGGGCAATGGCGCATAATTAAGATAAATTCTTCTAATTCGCGTCATCCCTATTTGAATAATTTAATGGGCTGCGATGGCGAGATTGAGAGTAGAGAGGCGGGGCGGAAAGCGGGGAGGCGTCACATAAAGAAAACAATCCCATATTAAATCAGTGTATAAGTGTTAAATAATAAATTGATGATCCAACTAAAGTTTGGGATTTGAAAAATCAACGCATATAGACGCGTACGGGTTTGGTTGCAATTGGGAAGAAGCAGTAGAGATAGCAGCAACAGAAGTCCAAAAAAGTAAAGAAAAGGCCATAAATATAATATTTGGGTATCTGGAAACCACTATAAATTTCTGCCTACAATTGCAACCGCACGCCAACATTCCCAAATCTCACCCCCTCTCCTCTCCTCTCCTCCTCCGTGGAATACTAAAAACAAAACTCTTCAGAGAAATGCATACATTACCCGCGCCCCTTCTGGTTCTCCTCTATCTCTTTATCTTCTTGCTTTCACCGCTCAATGTAAGTCCATATCCATTTCTCTGTTTATTTCTCTTTACTTTACTTTGAGCTTTTTTAATCCCTCTGCTGCTGCTGCTGCTGCTCCTCCTCCTCCTCCTCCTCCTCCTCCTCCTCCTCCTCTTCCTCTCCCTCTCCTCATCCCTGAGTGTATTGTGAATTGTAAATTGTAATGTATGGTTCTGGAAACAGGTTCCCGCGGCCGCCGACGAGGACAACCCCTTCACCCCAAAAGCTTTTCTGAATCGTTATTGGAACAAGGAGGTGCGGAATGATTTGCCAAAACCCACTTTTCTCTTCTCCAAGGTCTCTCCCTTGACGGCAGTGCAGTCGGCGGCCTTCGCCAAACTTGCAGCTCAAAATGCTCTCTCCTCCCGACTCCCCGAGTTCTGCTCCGCCGCTAACTTGCTTTGCTTTCCTGATTTATCCCCCTCTTTGGCCAAGCACGACAGCACCTCCAACTTTGCCGTGTATTCCAATAAGAACTTCACCACTTACGGCACCCAAAGATCTGGTGGAATCGACTCCTTCAAAAACTATTCCAATGGTGACAATGTGGTCGTCGATTCCTTCAGGCGCTACAGCCACGAGGCCCTGGGCCACACCGATCAATTTTCCACCTATGGCACTGATACCAACGTCCCCGACCAGAGCTTTAACACTTATGCCTCCAAAGCCGTCGGAGGCAACGGCGGGTTCACAACCTACGAACAATCCGTCAATGTCCCCAATCTCCGGTTCACCACCTACTCCAGTGATGCCACTGGAAGATCTCAATCCTTCAAGAGCTACAGCGAGAACGCAAACGCCGGAGATCAGTCGTTTGTCAACTATGGGAAACGGGGAAATGGGGGTCCGAACGAGTTCACTGGCTACGGGACCAACGCAAACGTAGTAGGCTCAGGGTTTTCAAGCTACGGGGCAAACGGAAATGGTGCTAACGACACATTCACCAATTACGGCAACGAGCAGAACAACCCACAGAATAACTTCAGGAGCTATGGCGACGGTGGGAATGGAGCGATTGAAAGCTTCTCTAGTTACAGGGACCAGGCCAATGTGGGGGACGATTCATTCCAGTCCTACTCCAAAAACTCCAACTCTGCCAAGGTTAATTTCGCAAATTATGGGAAATCCTTCAACGAGGGTACGGACAAATTTAGTGGCTATGGTCAGAATGGGAATGGGCAAAGCGTGGGGTTCAAGACGTATGGGGTGAATACGACGTTCAAGGATTACGCAAAACAGGGAATTAGCTTTGCCAAGTACAGCAATGTGAGCTCTGGGGGCGCGAAAATGTCGGTGAGCGAAAGTTTGGCGAAGAGGTGGGTAGAGCCCGGGAAGTTCTTCCGGGAGTCGATGTTGAGGAAGGGGACGGTGATGGCGATGCCGGACATCAGAGATAAAATGCCGAAGAGGTCTTTCTTGCCCCGATCTATTCTGTCCAAGCTACCCTTCTCGAGTTCGAAGCTGGAGGTGATGAAGCAGATATTCCACGCAGGGGATAACTCGTCGATGGAGACTATGATGACGGAGACGCTTAGGGACTGCGAGAGGACGCCCAGCGCCGGGGAGACGAAGCGGTGCGTGGGTTCGGTGGAGGATATGATAGACTTCGCGACGTCGGTGCTGGGGAGGAACGTGGTGGTCCGGACGACGGAGAACACGAAGGGGTCGAAGGGGAACATAATGATTGGGGCAGTGAAAGGGATTGAGGGAGGGAAGGTGACGGAGTCGGTGTCTTGCCACCAGAGCCTGTTCCCTTACCTCCTCTACTACTGCCACTCCGTGCCCAAAGTTCGGGTGTACGAGGCGGAGTTGCTGGATCCAACCTCTAAAGCCACCATCAACCACGGAGTTGCCATCTGTCACCTGGACACCTCGGCCTGGAGTCCCGCTCACGGGGCCTTCATAGCTCTCGGATCCGCCCCCGGTCGGGTGGAGGTGTGCCACTGGATCTTCGAGAATGACATGACGTGGAGTGTGGCGGACTGATCGGTCGCCGCACCGGGGACGAAAGGTGAATTATAAGTGGAAGCTCTCTCACTTTCCAATTGAATGCAAAATAGAGAAAATATTTTCTGTCAAGTCTTTTTTTTCCGTTTTGGCTTACCTTCAACAGTTGTACGTTTACCCGCACTAATTTGGGAATTGGTTATTTGGAAAAAGGGTAAATGTAATTAATTGTAAGTGATTTAAATTAATTTTGTGGAAGAAATGGAAGCGAACTCAAATTGTGAAGAGAAGAGATGAGGTGGTCCTGTGTCCATATCTTTGTTGTGTTGCGAGGGGGATCTGCCATCAGACAGCTCACACACACTTTGCCCGTTGGGACTCTTTTTAAAACTTGTCTTCTCCTTTTTCGTTTTCTTTTTCTTTTTCATTTTTTTTATAGCTAATCATTTATTATCTGTACTGTTGACTCACAGAATTTCATATACCGGATATGCTCTTCCCTCTCTTCTCCACCACCGCCAACACCCTCTCTTCTCCACCACCGCCAACACCCTCTCTTCTCCACCACCAACACTTTTTGTGCCTTGCCTGCACTTGCTTACCATTAATAATAAGTCACTATTTTTTTTTTTTCTTTTACCTAAAACTATGTGAAAGTGATGCAAAAGGGAATTTTGGAGTCTCAATTTTCATTTTTGTGATAAAAATTGGGACTACTTTGCTAAGTGAATGATAAGATTTAGAGATGTGTTTGTGGATGTGTTTTGGGGATGGTGAGGATAAAGAAGACAAGGAGGATGGCGTTGGCTTCTATTTTGCGCTTGGGAATCTAAACATGTAGGCATCTTGTCACATGCGCCCACCCAACTATTTTTTCTTGCTCCTCTTTTCATTTGTAACATTTTTACCAACTATTATTTATTTTTCTTTCCGTGTGCTACTTGTTGAAGTCTCGTCAACATTTGAGTGGACGGCTTATAATAAAAAGGAGTTGGACTGCGACATATATACATATTTATAATTATGGAATTTTGTTTATAGCGGCCTGTCCATTTACAAATTAAATTTAGACATGATTATACTTTCGTTTTTGAAGATGGACCCTACTATTATATCTTTCCCTCAAACTTTCTTTTGAAGTTACAGATTGAAACAAAAAATAAAATAATAATAATTTAAAAGCCCAAAGTATTTTTGAAATAAATTACTAAGGATTAAAAGTAATTTTGAAATTGCCATCTCTATCTCTCCCAACTCTCAAATTGGTATAGCTCAGTGCACCTTTAGTTCCCCAAAAAGAGTGTAGATTTAAATTGAATAGCCTAATTTCGAATTAGTCAACAATTTTGAGGGCAAGCAGACGCAGGCCCAGTTTGGAACAGCCCAAGGAAACTCCATAGCCTTAGTTTTCGTCCCAGAGGTCTATCAGATCGCTCCTCTTCCAGTTCTTACTTCCAAGTTCTCGCTTCACACAGACAGCCAAACAAATATGGCGGCTTGCTCTACCTGGAAAACCCTACGAATTTCCTCCTCTTCCGCAAGAACCCTCCTTCAACGTTCCTCCTCCTCCCCCTCTGCGTCTCATCTTGTGTCCAAACCTACGATGTCTGCGCCACTTCCTTCTGCAAAGCCGTCCGCATCTTCCCGCTTCTCTGTTCCGAAGCTTACCAACTTCAGGTATGTTTTTGGTTGTTTTGCTTTACTTATGGTATTCGCTCCTTTTCGATTTGGAGTTATGTTGGAAATATATAATTCAGTAATGTAATGCCGTTTTCTTCGGCTCCAAGATTTGGTATTTCTCAATTTCAATGGCCATAACCTTTTCCATTTCCTCTTTTTTTTTTTTTTAAAAAAAAAAAAACTAGTTTCTTGGATTTAATCCATGTTATCAGTTTCTATTTCCCTAAAGAGGTGATCGTTTCTCTTTTCTAAAATCTAAGTAGTTGCCCCTGTTCTTTAAGTACATTTACTGGGTTAGCTCGTCTATTTTTACCCATCCACGATCGAATTTTTGCGATTCTATGCATTTCTATACTTACTGAAGATAATCATCATGAAGACTCAAGATTTTTTATGCTCAATGCTGCTGCTCCTTTAGGCTTCCAGTGGAGTTGTCAAGCGTGCAGTCTCTAATGCCATTGCACAGTGCTACTGCTTCTGCCTTGTTTACTTCCCTGCTTTCTTTGCATAACAACAGTTGGGGTTGTCTATCTGAAGGTAACCTTTCCACCTTACTTCCTTGCGTCAATGTTAAATTACGCTATTAGAACATGCGATAAATTTATAGAATTGCCTTGCAATTGTGTTGACCTTTAATTTCTGAGTTTCTATATTAAATTACGCTATTAGAAGACTAATTGTTTGGTTAGAGTTAATTTAAGAACTTAGATTGTTTTTGCTAATTTTCCGTGAGTTTGAATTTTTGTTTGTTAACGAGGTTCAATACATATACTGTAGATTTGAAATGCTAATTAGATGCCTGTGCAAGAATTTTTAATTCAATGTCTTCTGCCTCAGTACATCATTTTAAGTTATCACGAATTCCAGAAAACATACTAATCACAAACATTGATTGAACTCCATGAGTTGTTAAAGTTTCAAGTTTCTACTGATTCCTTAAAATATACTCATGATAAATAGTGATTTTATAACCCCATGAGTTGGCCAGTTTTCTACAATATCTAGATTGTATGGTTTTACATGGAGTATTTTCTTTCAAAGTGATAATGAACACAACCATTGATATAGCAAAAATTTATGGTAAACTTTGCTTTACAACAAAAAGCATCCCGTGAGGTAGGGAGAATTTGAGAGGATTAGGTTAATTCTTTCTACTATCCCTTCTGTGTATTATTACTCCCTATAAAGAGGAGTTCCCCTCATGTATTTCACATCTAGATCATAATAAAGTTTCTTGTTGATTGATTCTTGGAGATTTCTCCTCTAGTCACTCTTAGGTTACATCACCCTGATTTCAGTTAATTCTAGAAATAGAATAATTATGAAAAGAATTAGATAAATACATGATACAAATGGCTCTTTTGCAAGTATATGATGCTGAGTTTTAATATAATGATTAATTCAGGAATTGTCTTTCTTCAGAATTGGGGTTTTAAGCCTACTTGAAGACTGTTAATACTGATGTGAATCTTTATCTAGAAACCAAATTGTGGGAATAAAAACTTACGAAATTGTGAGAGTCAAATAATCTCTCTAAAAGGTTCCTAGATTTCTTGATTCTAAAATCCTTCAGTGATGTTCTTAAACTCCGATGGGGTTGTCTCTCGCTGTTTAGTTTTCTGGTCCAAAATTAATGAATTCATGGCCAGTAGATAAAGCCATGAAATACCTACAAATATAAATAGAAATCCAAATTTATTTCATCGAAGTAGAAAGTAATCTGACCATAATACTCGATTGTGGTGGAACTTCACGTTTGAAGCACCTAGGTTCTAAGCTTTTTGGGCGAGGTTTTGGACGGTTTAGTGGCTAGGTGCTGAAATTATTCTTAGGATGATAACTAAATGCGTAAGTGCACTCGAAATATTGAAAGAAAGAACACCCAACATTCAAGGATTACCCCACAGCGACATTTCCAAATAATTTCTTGAAAGATCTTTCAGCTTTTCATTCCTACTTTCATGCCTCTGCTTTCTCCATCCCCAAATAATGTTTTTTTTACTTCTCAACATGTAATTTCTGGAGGGAAAAAACAATTTCATTTTTTTCCTTAAAAAATGAGTCATCTCTGAAAACACACTCGATGAGAAGCCAAAAATGTAAATTAATGAACAGTTATTAAACCTATTTGACTGAATATGTGTTTAAGAAATAGAAATGTTATGATTGTGTTCCTGTAGGTGTAAGTGGCTTCAAGTTCTACTCCTTATTTTTCTTCATATTTTGTGTCACACAGGATTTGCTACACCGCTATAACATGGCCGGTACCTTCAGTTTCGCTACCAGACGTGGAATTTGTGGGAAGCAGATTTGGTTATATTGTATGTTTTTTGGTTACAAATTGAGTTGGATGTTCCTACTTCAGTATGTGATTCTCTCACTTTTCCCTAGTTTACAAACCATTATAGAGATGATAGGTGACAGGATATCCCTATATGCTTTTGCTGGTAAAAAGTTTTGCAGAGAAAGTAGGATATTGAGATCTCAGCAATGTCATAGAATAATTGGGAACTGTGTTCTATTGTTATATTTTTATCTGCACAATTATCTTAAGCTAAGCCAAACATGACTAGTTTCCATCCGAGTCCTTGTCACTCAGTTTGATAATCCTGCCACATTCGGTCAGGTGTAGATGTTGCAAAATGCATGGTGATATTGTTCTTGTAAGTTTTGGACCATCAATTTAGCTATGAGTTTGGCTCATTTTTTAACTTCTTCTCTGTTCACTTGGGATTTTCGTACCCAATCTAACCTCATTTTCTTTGGTCGTGAATTGAGTTTTATTTAGATAAAGCGTTTATCAGTCCATTCCTCACTTTCTCGGCTCCTATTTCGGGTCAAAAACAGACAAAAGCATCATCAACGAACCCAGGGTATGTTTAGTATCTGATCCATTTCTAAATTTATGTTTTCCAAAACAATATTGGTGGGACTAAATCTGAATATATTTTCTGAAAATGTGAGTTTATTGGTGTAAATTTTGAAAGAATCCTTTCGGCTTCTTTTTTATTCAAGAACTTTTAAATCAAAAGAATTAACATCTATTTATATAACATTTGGATTAACTAAGTGATAGGAGTATAATTAGATTAGTCTGAGATCTAGAAACAGTATTTGGATTTGTTCTAAATTGAGTCAACAACAAGACTATGTAATTTGCCACTCAAAATTCAAAATTTAGAAATGACAAAGATGACCTTCAAATATAACTCAGAAATGACAATGCAATCTGTCCCTTAAAACTTAGAAAGGACAAAGACCCTCCGATATCTAAGGGTGAAAGTCTCAACTCTTTAACTTGAAAGAAAGCTTTCAATCCTAAGAAATCTGCCTTTTACCTATTAATTTAATAAAAATTCTGTCTTTCACCTACTAATTTGTGAGTGAGAAATCTGTCTTTTAACAGCTAGTCTTTCTTCCTACTCTTCAAATGTCTATACCCACTAAATCTTCAAATGTCTATACCCACTAAATTTACTGTCTTTTTATTGCCATTGCAGCTGTCTTTTTATTGCCATTGCAGCTGTCTTTTTATTGCCATTGCCAGCTAGATTGTGAAACAAATTTACAAAATAGAATGCCAGCTAGATTGTGAAACAAATTTACAAAATAGAAGGAATATAAGAAATTAAAGAAATTATCGCCCAAATAATTAACAAAAAAGTGTTCCTTATTTAAAAAAAAAAAAAAAAAAAAAAAAAAAAAAAAAAAAAAAAA